>NC_056747.1:6012248-6019748 GCF_019279795.1 Protopterus annectens | reverse complement strand
GGAATGAGATTACTTGTATGTTATATGATGAAACTAAATGTGAATGTGTCTCAAGGAATGAGATTACTTGTATGTTATATGATGAAACTAAATGTGAATGTGTCTCAAGGAATGAGATTACTTGTATGTTATATGATGAAACTAAATGTGAATGTGTCTCAAGGAATGAGATTACTTGTATGTTATATGATGAAACTAAATGTGAATGTGTCTCAAGGAATGAGATTACTTGTATGTTATATGATGAAACTAAATGTGAATGTGTCTCAAGGAATGAGATTACTTGTATGTTATATGATGAAACTAAATGTGAATGTGTCTCAAGGAATGAGATTACTTGTATGTTATATGATGAAACTAAATGTGAATGTGTCTCAAGGAATGAGATTACTTGTATGTTATATGATGAAACTAAATGTGAATGTGTCTCAAGGAATGAGATTACTTGTATGTTATATGATGAAACTAAATGTGAATGTGTCTCAAGGAATGAGATTACTTGTATGTTATATGATGAAACTAAATGTGAATGTGTCTCAAGGAATGAGATTACTTGTATGTTATATGATGAAACTAAATGTGAATGTGTCTCAAGGAATGAGATTACTTGTATGTTATATGATGAAACTAAATGTGAATGTGTCTCAAGGAATGAGATTACTTGTATGTTATATGATGAAACTAAATGTGAATGTGTCTCAAGGAATGAGATTACTTGTATGTTATATGATGAAACTAAATGTGAATGTGTCTCAAGGAATGAGATTACTTGTATGTTATATGATGAAACTAAATGTGAATGTGTCTCAAGGAATGAGATTACTTGTATGTTATATGATGAAACTAAATGTGAATGTGTCTCAAGGAATGAGATTACTTGTATGTTATATGATGAAACTAAATGTGAATGTGTCTCAAGGAATGAGATTACTTGTATGTTATATGATGAAACTAAATGTGAATGTGTCTCAAGGAATGAGATTACTTGTATGTTATATGATGAAACTAAATGTGAATGTGTCTCAAGGAATGAGATTACTTGTATGTTATATGATGAAACTAAATGTGAATGTGTCTCAAGGAATGAGATTACTTGTATGTTATATGATGAAACTAAATGTGAATGTGTCTCAAGGAATGAGATTACTTGTATGTTATATGATGAAACTAAATGTGAATGTGTCTCAAGGAATGAGATTACTTGTATGTTATATGATGAAACTAAATGTGAATGTGTCTCAAGGAATGAGATTACTTGTATGTTATATGATGAAACTAAATGTGAATGTGTCTCAAGGAATGAGATTACTTGTATGTTATATGATGAAACTAAATGTGAATGTGTCTCAAGGAATGAGATTACTTGTATGTTATATGATGAAACTAAATGTGAATGTGTCTCAAGGAATGAGATTACTTGTATGTTATATGATGAAACTAAATGTGAATGTGTCTCAAGGAATGAGATTACTTGTATGTTATATGATGAAACTAAATGTGAATGTGTCTCAAGGAATGAGATTACTTGTATGTTATATGATGAAACTAAATGTGAATGTGTCTCAAGGAATGAGATTACTTGTATGTTATATGATGAAACTAAATGTGAATGTGTCTCAAGGAATGAGATTACTTGTATGTTATATGATGAAACTAAATGTGAATGTGTCTCAAGGAATGAGATTACTTGTATGTTATATGATGAAACTAAATGTGAATGTGTCTCAAGGAATGAGATTACTTGTATGTTATATGATGAAACTAAATGTGAATGTGTCTCAAGGAATGAGATTACTTGTATGTTATATGATGAAACTAAATGTGAATGTGTCTCAAGGAATGAGATTACTTGTATGTTATATGATGAAACTAAATGTGAATGTGTCTCAAGGAATGAGATTACTTGTATGTTATATGATGAAACTAAATGTGAATGTGTCTCAAGGAATGAGATTACTTGTATGTTATATGATGAAACTAAATGTGAATGTGTCTCAAGGAATGAGATTACTTGTATGTTATATGATGAAACTAAATGTGAATGTGTCTCAAGGAATGAGATTACTTGTATGTTATATGATGAAACTAAATGTGAATGTGTCTCAAGGAATGAGATTACTTGTATGTTATATGATGAAACTAAATGTGAATGTGTCTCAAGGAATGAGATTACTTGTATGTTATATGATGAAACTAAATGTGAATGTGTCTCAAGGAATGAGATTACTTGTATGTTATATGATGAAACTAAATGTGAATGTGTCTCAAGGAATGAGATTACTTGTATGTTATATGATGAAACTAAATGTGAATGTGTCTCAAGGAATGAGATTACTTGTATGTTATATGATGAAACTAAATGTGAATGTGTCTCAAGGAATGAGATTACTTGTATGTTATATGATGAAACTAAATGTGAATGTGTCTCAAGGAATGAGATTACTTGTATGTTATATGATGAAACTAAATGTGAATGTGTCTCAAGGAATGAGATTACTTGTATGTTATATGATGAAACTAAATGTGAATGTGTCTCAAGGAATGAGATTACTTGTATGTTATATGATGAAACTAAATGTGAATGTGTCTCAAGGAATGAGATTACTTGTATGTTATATGATGAAACTAAATGTGAATGTGTCTCAAGGAATGAGATTACTTGTATGTTATATGATGAAACTAAATGTGAATGTGTCTCAAGGAATGAGATTACTTGTATGTTATATGATGAAACTAAATGTGAATGTGTCTCAAGGAATGAGATTACTTGTATGTTATATGATGAAACTAAATGTGAATGTGTCTCAAGGAATGAGATTACTTGTATGTTATATGATGAAACTAAATGTGAATGTGTCTCAAGGAATGAGATTACTTGTATGTTATATGATGAAACTAAATGTGAATGTGTCTCAAGGAATGAGATTACTTGTATGTTATATGATGAAACTAAATGTGAATGTGTCTCAAGGAATGAGATTACTTGTATGTTATATGATGAAACTAAATGTGAATGTGTCTCAAGGAATGAGATTACTTGTATGTTATATGATGAAACTAAATGTGAATGTGTCTCAAGGAATGAGATTACTTGTATGTTATATGATGAAACTAAATGTGAATGTGTCTCAAGGAATGAGATTACTTGTATGTTATATGATGAAACTAAATGTGAATGTGTCTCAAGGAATGAGATTACTTGTATGTTATATGATGAAACTAAATGTGAATGTGTCTCAAGGAATGAGATTACTTGTATGTTATATGATGAAACTAAATGTGAATGTGTCTCAAGGAATGAGATTACTTGTATGTTATATGATGAAACTAAATGTGAATGTGTCTCAAGGAATGAGATTACTTGTATGTTATATGATGAAACTAAATGTGAATGTGTCTCAAGGAATGAGATTACTTGTATGTTATATGATGAAACTAAATGTGAATGTGTCTCAAGGAATGAGATTACTTGTATGTTATATGATGAAACTAAATGTGAATGTGTCTCAAGGAATGAGATTACTTGTATGTTATATGATGAAACTAAATGTGAATGTGTCTCAAGGAATGAGATTACTTGTATGTTATATGATGAAACTAAATGTGAATGTGTCTCAAGGAATGAGATTACTTGTATGTTATATGATGAAACTAAATGTGAATGTGTCTCAAGGAATGAGATTACTTGTATGTTATATGATGAAACTAAATGTGAATGTGTCTCAAGGAATGAGATTACTTGTATGTTATATGATGAAACTAAATGTGAATGTGTCTCAAGGAATGAGATTACTTGTATGTTATATGATGAAACTAAATGTGAATGTGTCTCAAGGAATGAGATTACTTGTATGTTATATGATGAAACTAAATGTGAATGTGTCTCAAGGAATGAGATTACTTGTATGTTATATGATGAAACTAAATGTGAATGTGTCTCAAGGAATGAGATTACTTGTATGTTATATGATGAAACTAAATGTGAATGTGTCTCAAGGAATGAGATTACTTGTATGTTATATGATGAAACTAAATGTGAATGTGTCTCAAGGAATGAGATTACTTGTATGTTATATGATGAAACTAAATGTGAATGTGTCTCAAGGAATGAGATTACTTGTATGTTATATGATGAAACTAAATATGAATGTGTCTCAAGGAATGAGATTACTTGTATGTTATATGATGAAACTAAATGTGAATGTGTCTCAAGGAATGAGATTACTTGTATGTTATATGATGAAACTAAATGTGAATGTGTCTCAAGGAATGAGATTACTTGTATGTTATATGATGAAACTAAATGTGAATGTGTCTCAAGGAATGAGATTACTTGTATGTTATATGATGAAACTAAATGTGAATGTGTCTCAAGGAATGAGATTACTTGTATGTTATATGATGAAACTAAATGTGAATGTGTCTCAAGGAATGAGATTACTTGTATGTTATATGATGAAACTAAATGTGAATGTGTCTCAAGGAATGAGATTACTTGTATGTTATATGATGAAACTAAATGTGAATGTGTCTCAAGGAATGAGATTACTTGTATGTTATATGATGAAACTAAATGTGAATGTGTCTCAAGGAATGAGATTACTTGTATGTTATATGATGAAACTAAATGTGAATGTGTCTCAAGGAATGAGATTACTTGTATGTTATATGATGAAACTAAATATGAATGTGTCTCAAGGAATGAGATTACTTGTATGTTATATGATGAAACTAAATGTGAATGTGTCTCAAGGAATGAGATTACTTGTATGTTATATGATGAAACTAAATGTGAATGTGTCTCAAGGAATGAGATTACTTGTATGTTATATGATGAAACTAAATGTGAATGTGTCTCAAGGAATGAGATTACTTGTATGTTATATGATGAAACTAAATGTGAATGTGTCTCAAGGAATGAGATTACTTGTATGTTATATGATGAAACTAAATGTGAATGTGTCTCAAGGAATGAGATTACTTGTATGTTATATGATGAAACTAAATGTGAATGTGTCTCAAGGAATGAGATTACTTGTATGTTATATGATGAAACTAAATGTGAATGTGTCTCAAGGAATGAGATTACTTGTATGTTATATGATGAAACTAAATGTGAATGTGTCTCAAGGAATGAGATTACTTGTATGTTATATGATGAAACTAAATGTGAATGTGTCTCAAGGAATGAGATTACTTGTATGTTATATGATGAAACTAAATGTGAATGTGTCTCAAGGAATGAGATTACTTGTATGTTATATGATGAAACTAAATGTGAATGTGTCTCAAGGAATGAGATTACTTGTATGTTATATGATGAAACTAAATGTGAATGTGTCTCAAGGAATGAGATTACTTGTATGTTATATGATGAAACTAAATGTGAATGTGTCTCAAGGAATGAGATTACTTGTATGTTATATGATGAAACTAAATGTGAATGTGTCTCAAGGAATGAGATTACTTGTATGTTATATGATGAAACTAAATGTGAATGTGTCTCAAGGAATGAGATTACTTGTATGTTATATGATGAAACTAAATGTGAATGTGTCTCAAGGAATGAGATTACTTGTATGTTATATGATGAAACTAAATGTGAATGTGTCTCAAGGAATGAGATTACTTGTATGTTATATGATGAAACTAAATGTGAATGTGTCTCAAGGAATGAGATTACTTGTATGTTATATGATGAAACTAAATGTGAATGTGTCTCAAGGAATGAGATTACTTGTATGTTATATGATGAAACTAAATGTGAATGTGTCTCAAGGAATGAGATTACTTGTATGTTATATGATGAAACTAAATGTGAATGTGTCTCAAGGAATGAGATTACTTGTATGTTATATGATGAAACTAAATATGAATGTGTCTCAAGGAATGAGATTACTTGTATGTTATATGATGAAACTAAATGTGAATGTGTCTCAAGGAATGAGATTACTTGTATGTTATATGATGAAACTAAATGTGAATGTGTCTCAAGGAATGAGATTACTTGTATGTTATATGATGAAACTAAATGTGAATGTGTCTCAAGGAATGAGATTACTTGTATGTTATATGATGAAAGCTAAATGTGAATGTGTCTCAAGGAATGAGATTACTTGTATGTTATATGATGAAACTAAATGTGAATGTGTCTCAAGGAATGAGATTACTTGTATGTTATATGATGAAACTAAATATGAATGAGATCAATATTTCTCATAGGAAAATTAAATGAATGTTAGAAGATTTGTTGTACCAGGGGGCTATCAACGAAGAAGTTTTTAAGTTTTTGAATATTAACCATCCTACTATTCCAATAGCTTTTGGGATTCCGAAGACACATAAAAATTTATCAAATCCCCCCTACAGACTTATTATTTCAGGTCATAATAGTATTACATACCCCTTGGGAGTCTTTGTTGACCGGATGGTCAGAAAAGCTTTGACCCCTATTGATGATATACTAACTGATTCCTATGACTTTTTAAGGAGGGTCAAGAATGATTATTATGGTAGTGATGTGTGTTTCTCCACTGTTGATGTGGTAGATTTGTTTACTTCCATACCGCATAACGAAGGTTTAGAATTATTTCATGATGTTTTGGTGGCAAAAACTAATTTGCGTAACGTAATGGTCAATTTTATAATGGAACTTATGGAGGTAATTTTGAAAAACATTTTTTTTAGTTTTGGTGGAGAATTCTTTAGACAGGTAAAGGTGTGTCAATGGGCAATAGTTGTGCACACATTTTTGCCAATCTTGTTATGTATCGTTGGGAGACTACCTTTGTAGTAGACACCCCCTTTAAGGAGTTCTGGTTTCTTTATTTGAGGTTTTTAGATGATCTATTTATATTATGGAAAAATGGGGAGATACATGAAAAATTTCTTGACTACCTTAATGGGATTTGTGACTATTTTAAATTTACAGGTACTAGTGATAACCAGATTAATTATTTAGACGTGAATCTGAGTAAAGATTCTAATTCTAATAGTTTTCAGTCACGTGTGTATAGGAAATACACTTTTTCAAACGATTATTTAGATTTTACAAGTAGTCACCCTTTATTTGTGAAGAGAAATATTGTCAAGGGCCAAATGGTTAGGGTTGTTAGAATGTGCTCTAATTTTCGGTTGGTAGAAGTTGAAACCCAACGTTTACTTGATATGTTTATAGCCATGGGATTTCCTACCGATTTTGTTTCCCAAATTAGGGACCAGGTTATTAGTGAATGGGGTTCTAGATTTAAACCATTACTTGGGGCTATAGAAGTTACAGTAGACCAAGCCCAGGAGTGTGTAAAAGATTTTTCACAGACAATGGTGTTAACTCATGGTGAAACCTCTGCCAGAGTTAAAAATATTAGTAAAAACAACTGGACCATGATTAAAGGGAACAAAGATTTATTGAAGGTTATTGGTTGTGAACCTTCTTTTACATATAAGATTAATAGTAATCTTAAATATTTATTGGAAAATCCACACTCGATCAATAAAGGA
>NC_056747.1:5992248-6007248 GCF_019279795.1 Protopterus annectens | reverse complement strand
CACTGTAGAATCATCAAGACACAAAAACATCCATATAATTGGGTTAGGCCGAGTTCAGGGAGAAGATGCCCCCCCCCCCCATTGCAGAAGGAAGTCGTAGTCCACAAAACCTGATAGAGTGGACTACTGAGGATAAAAAAGAAATAATGTATGGCTACTATTATGAAAGAAGGTAGGCAAGGCAGGAGACAAAGTCAAAGCTCCTTTGATGCCTTTACCTGTGATTGAGGAACAACTTCAGAGGGTAGCTATGGATATTGTGGGGCCTCTGAGTACCCCGAGTTCTACAGGAAAGAAGTATATCCTAGTAGTAAGAGATTATGCTACCAGATACCACGAGATGGTGGTCCTGTCCTCCATTGAGGCAGAAAAGGTGGCACCCCACCCCCATTTTCTGCTGTGTCTTCAGTTGGCATAACTGGATTTTACAGCTTGTGTGTTATCTAACTCAAGGATCACTTAATTTGACCTGTTAGTAACAGCCTGCATTTAATTGCTGGAACCTGTGTTCTGAGAGACTGCCTTCCAGACTATCTGCAAATATACAGAGCTGAGTATATTCTTTTTGGTTATAGAGTTTGTTAATTGTTGCTTAGATCTCTGTTGAAACTGTTGTCTCACTGTTCTGAGAGACTGATCTGCAACTATACAGAGCTGAGTATTTTTTTGGTTTTAGAGTTTGTACTGTTAGTTGTTGCTTAGATCTCTGTTGAAACCATTTTGTGCCACCCACCCTCCCTATTTTTGGTTTGTAGTTTAAATTTGGTGGCTTTTGCAGTTGCCTGCCCCACTGTAGATTTGATCTGGGACACTCCCCCAGTCCCATTTCTTTACCACATTCTACCTAATAAACTCTTTCTGCACTTGCTTTTAGTCCTTTTTAATTTAATTGCATTTTTAAACTGTGTTTGTTCTAATATTGCTACATACTCAAGTGTGCTAGCTTGCACTGCATGTGAATTGTTTTTACTACTTTTCTGTAAAAAAAAAACTGTAAGCCTGTTTCCTACCTTTCCTGTAACTAGTGTTCCAGATACAGATTTGCTGTATCCAGGACTGTATGTAAGCTTCTGAGCCCCCCCCCAAGCCTTTCTGTGTTGGAGGGAAGCCTTCTAGCTTATCAGTGGGAGTGGTAAGCACTAGTTAACCTGTCTACCACATAAGGAGTGGTTCTGGCCCAGAAATTGTAGTTATTGGCCGTTTGGGCAATCTCTTCCATCTCTCTCAACTTTCTGATTTGAAAGCCTGCATTTGCACTTGTTTCTGTCCTGTAACTCGTCTAGTGCAGATACAGATTCTTAGTTTTAGCACTTAAATTTGCTTATTCATGCTCAGCACTTATTCAGAACTTGTAAGCACTAAATAAGCTATTAATTACTATAGCACTCTATCTTCTTCATTACCTAGAGGAAAACAGTTTTTGTACTTACTTTTCTCACTTGCTTAGAGAAAAAACAGCTCTTGTACTCACTTTCCTCTCTTATCTAGAGGAAAATATTTTTTATTCAGGCATGTCCAAGGGTCAGCTCCAAGTGTTCACTCCTGTCTATCTGATGAATCTGGGCATCTTGAGGCAATGTAGAAATTGCCTCATGTACACAGACAACCCTCTTCTCCTACCACCCAACACCACAACCTGTGAGAGATGCACTTATCTAGCCAAACTGGAGGTAAAGCTCTCTCCAACCAAGACTGAACTTGACAGTCATGAGGAGAAGATAGACATTTGCACCACACCACACTCATCACATAGTCTCACTAAATCTACACCACCAAAATCCACACATAGTAACACAAAAACATTTGCGGAGGCTCTCAATAATAATCTGTCTAATCAACAGAGACCTCCAAAGCAGAAACGCAAGCAACCTCGATCCCCCAACACAACCCAAATGACACATAGCCCAAAGACTCAGTGTGCCACTCAACCAAAGCCAATAAGGCAAAACAACGTACCCAACACACTAGTCATAGGTGACTCTATAGTCAGGCACACTGATGTCCCACTCACCAGGCTAAACAAGGAGAAGGTTACTGTCAGCTGCTTGTCGGGTGCCAGGATCTGCCACATAACCCATGCACTCAGGTCACTCCATAACAAGTACAAATATGACTCTGTCATTGTCCATGTTGGTGTGAATGACCGGAGACGTACCTCCCTGGACTTCATGAAAAGAGACATGGAAGAGCTCTCCGATCTTGTAGCCCAGGCAGGTATGACCCTAGCCCTGAGTAGCATTCTGCCATTGGCCAGAATGATACCGCAGTACAAGGACAAAATGAATGACTTCAACAATTGGCTAAGCTTCTGGTGTCATTCTAAGGGGATCCAGTATCTGTCTGCTTGGGATGACAAGGTCGACAGACCACGATGTTTTGCCACAGATGGCCTGCATCTGTCACCCCTAGGATTCTAGATACCGGCTAAGGTTCTTGCTGCCCTTATAGTGCCTTTTTTAGGCAAGGTTCAAATAACAAATTCACCACCGTAACAGGAACAGGAAAGCAAAAACTGAGGGTAATGCTACTCAATGCTAGAAGTCTAAATCTCAAAATGCACTCACTCAAGGCACTCCTTAAAATGGAGAACATCAGTATCTGTGCAGTGACCGAGACCTGGTTCAAGGCTCCAGTGAGCACCCCCTGCACTACCAGGCTATAACTCATACAACACGTTTCGGCCATGTAACTTGGACCGAAACACCAAAGGCGGAGGTGTGTCCATATTCATTAAGGATATCAAGACTTCCAGGCTAGTTGCTCAGCATAATGCATCCAAGATTATCCAAGTGAAACTATCTCTGGGCAAAACTGCAATCCAAATTGTAGCTTGCTACAGATCCCCCCCCCCCCACCATGCCCCAGGATTCCCACTCCTCTTTTCTTGATGTACTGGAAAATATTAGGGTTCAACCAAAAACACTAATAATGGGTGATTTCAACTACCACACCATTAACTGGGAAAACTACGGATGTACCAACTCCTTCACACAACGCTTTCTGGAATTCATAAACTCCAATGCCCTGGATCAACTTATCCACACCCCCACCACGGGCAACAATATCCTAGAACTAGACATTGCCAACATGAGTGACCGGTGTTGTACACCTGAAGTCAACTCCTCATTAGTCCGATCTAACCATCCAACCTGATCCTAGGAACTATCGCCCTATTAGCCCGATGAGCCTGGTCTGCAAGGCCATGGAAAGTATCATCATGGAACTCATAAACAAAAACATTGGTAACCTCCAAACTCTGGATCCCACCCAGTTCGGGTTTGTGAAAGGCAGATCATGCCTCCTGAACCTGATTGACTTCTTTGAGGCAGTCACCAACGCTGTAGATGAGGGTAAGGTGGTTCACACAGCCTATCTTGACCTTGCCAAGGCTTTTGACACCATCCCCCATTCTGGAATTATAGCTAAACTCACTAAACTAGATATAAATCCCTACGTCACAAGATGAGTTGCCAACTGGCTCACTGACAGAACCCACACTGTAAAAGTTGCACACTCCAAATCTGACCTCAAACCAGTGACAAGTGGAGTACCACAGGGTTCAGTCCTGGGACCTCTCCTGTTTGGTATCTACTTCTCTGAAGTACAGGCTAACACAGAAGGCCTCTGGCTAATGAAGTTCACAGATAACTGCAAACTAGGAACCATAGTCGAGTCCCCAAATGATGTGGAAATCCTACAGAAGGGCCTCGCTGAGACAGATGCCTGGTGTCAGAGCCATGGTCTCAAGCTCAATGCCAACAAGTGCATTGTCATGCCCTTTGGTAAAAACTCTGTACCCATGAACTACTACATAGACAGCAGTCTACTTAACACTGAATGTGTGATAAGAGACCTTGGGACCCAGGTGGACAGTAGTCTGTCCTTTGATAGTCACATCGCCACAGTAGTCAGGAAGTACTTCTACATGGCACACCTTATCATAAAAGGGTTCTCATCCAGGAAAAAAGAGGTCATTGTTCCCCTCTACTCGACACTCATTAGACCCATTATAGAGTACAAAGCCCTTTTTGGAATGTACCCCACAAGACATCTGCAGCAGCTGGAAAGGCCACAGAAGTATTCTTGCCTAATTCTCCTACTGTACCTTACCTACTTCTATCCCTTTCCTCCTCCAGAAGTATTCTTGCCTAATTCTCCTACTGTACCTTACCTACTTCTATCCCTTTCCTCCTCTTGAGGTTCTCTCTTATCCTCTCCCCCTCAGACCTCTTTCTCTTACCTTGACGCACCTGGCTTTTTCTGATACTTTTTCATTCCTCCTTAGTCTAATCTGTGCAACCCGCTCCATTCGCCCTGCGGGCTCACTCCGCTCCCCTCCCTACCCCCAATTCCCACCCACCCCCAGGGGTCCTACACTTATACTTCTCTAGTCACACCCCTTACCCTGTCATCCTATCCTCCTCTTTCCCGCCAAACATATCTCCTCCCCTTCACACACCTCATATCCTCCTCCCTCTTTCCTCTTTTACACACTAGCCCTCCTATCCTTTCTTACCATCTCTCCTCTACCTCTATTACTACTCTTTCTATACCTCTCCACACATTTTACCCCCCTCTACCTTATAGTTCCTTCTATAGCCTTACCCCTGTTGCACCTGTCGACTATCTTTCTTTCTCATGATATACACATACTTACTCCTGCCTTCCCGTAATCCTTCACCTTCTCCCTATAACCACTTCTAATTTACTAACTTTTAAAAATGAGTCTCAACCTTGCCACACTGCTTATACTCTCAGTTCTACTTATAACTACTCTCTACTCAGCCTACCTCATTACCTTGATAGAGTACCCACTCCATTTTCAGCCTAAACATTCACAAACACTTACATCTTCCTTTTATACTACTCTCACTACTTTCTCTAATGGCAATTCCACCCCTAATTACTACCTACCCAAATACCATAGGTGCTCTCACCTGACCTATACCCCACCCTCTGATAAGAAAATAAGGCTTCTAACCCTTCTCAAAATTAAACTCACATCTAAGCTTAATGACCCTACCTTACAAGATGGTGACATTCACCCCAACCCAGGCCCCATATACCCTTCCTCTCAAGCATCTAAACCTTCCACCAAAAATACCCTCCTCATAGGACATCTAAACATACGAAGCATAAATAACAAAGTTGCCTACCTACACACCCTCCTAGATACTCACTGTTTTGACATTCTCTGTCTCTCTGAAACCTGGCTAAAACCAGCCACTAAAGATACTGAAATTATACCACAAGGTTATAATATACTTAGGCTTGACCGTACTAAACGGAAAGGTGGTGGAGTAGCAATACTGTTTAAAAATCATCTTAACATCTCTACCCTTTCAGCCTGTCCAACCCAAGATAGTAAGGTAGAAGCCATCATCACCAAACTTCAACTTAATGCTAAGAAAGCCCTTTACCTCATCTGCATATATATACCTCCTGGAAACAATATACCAATTGTAGAAGACTTTCTCAGTTGGGTTTCCATTAACTACCCCCAAGAAACAATAATTCTCGGTGACTTAAATATCGACTGGAATACTATCAATACTGACAATCCCACCTCTCACATTAACCTAAATGGTTTCATTCAAACCATTACCTCTACAACTAGGCTTAATATATCAAGTATGAAACAAACTATTTTAGATTGGATTCTTATAAACAATATGAACATCACCTACAAAGTCGGGACTATGCCTGATGACCTCAGTGATCATTGCTTAACTTACATTACAAGGGAGAAGACGGACTATCTCCATCTCCCTAATATAAGAAAAATATGGTCCACTAAACACTTTAAAATCGACCTATTTCAAAATGAACTCAGAGCTTGCAACTGGAACCCCTTAAAACTCTTCCACTTAATGAAGCAGTATCATTCTTTAATTCTACTTTCCTTTCTATTTTGGATATACATGCTCCTGAGCGTACTATTAGAATGAAATCTAAAACAGCCCCTTGGCTCTCAAATGAAACTAAAAAACTAATCCTCTCCAAAAATAAGGCTTGGAACAAATGGAGGTCCCATAGAATTAACTCTGACTTGCTTCACTTTCGCCATCTTAGAAATCTTACCAAAAAGGCTATACTCACCGACAAAAGAAAATTCTACTATGAACTACAAGAAACCAACTTAAATAAACCCAAACAGTTTTGGTCCTCAATCAATAGACTCCTTTCACCAGGAACAGCTAAAACACACTCCCCACTAAATGCTGACCCAGACACCCCTCTCCAAACTGCAAACGCTTTTAATTCATTCTTTACTGAAACTATTCAAACTCTCGCTAGACAACTAAACAATAATAACTTCTATCCTCCAAATAATCCAGTAAACTCTTCTTACAACTTCACTCTACAACCTATCCCTACCTCTTTCATCTATAAACTTATTCACAAACTAAAACCTTGTACCCCCTCTGCTGACAAACTCCCTTCCCTTTTTCTTCAAAAGGCAGCCAAAGAAATAGCTTACCCAATTACTATACTCATAAACAGGACCATCCAAGAAGGTACCATCCCTGATATTTGGAAAATCTCTCATATTATCCCACTACACAAAGGCGGTGACTCTATTGACTATTCCAACTTTAGACCTATTGCTCTTCTTTCTCCTTTAGCAAAAATTATGGAGAAATGTATTCATCAGCAACTTCTACAGTACCTCTCTCTTCACAATATTATAGCTAACTGTCAACATGGCTTTAGACCTCACCATAGCACCACCACTGCCCTCCTTTCCTTTGTAGATACCATTAACAACAATCGCAACAATAATCTTCTCTCTTCTGCCCTATTCATTGACCTCTCCAAAGCTTTTGACATGGTCAACCACTCTTCTTTAATTAGTATTCTTGAATCACTCTCATTTGATAGCCTTGCCATCAAATGGTTTACATCATACCTCAGTAACAGACAACAAGCCATTCTTTGGGAAAACCACATCTCCTCCTTACTGCCCATTACTATTGGAGTCCCTCAGGGCTCCATTCTTGGTCCTCTCCTCTTCTCCCTCTACATAAATGATCTCCACTCTGTAATTCCTCAAGCTACCTGCATTCAATATGCTGATGATTCCACCATCATTTGCTCAGCATCCTCCTCTCCAGATCTCAACTCACTAACTCAAACTATGTTCAACACAGTAGAAACATGGTTCACAAGACGGTACCTACTTCTCAACGCTAAAAAAAACAAACTTCTCCTCTTTACCCCCACCACTCGCACCCCTCCACTAAACTTCACCATCTCTTCAAACAACAACACTGTTATCTCTCCTGATACTACAACTAAACTGCTAGGAATAACCATTGATAACAATCTCTCATTTGACCAACATATAAACAATACTATCAAATCAGTTAACAGAAAAATAGGGTCTTTATACCGCATTAAACCATTTCTTACCCCTTCTACAAGAGCTACTATTGCTCACACCCATCTTATATCTACTCTCTTTTACGCCTCTCCTATCTTCACCAACCTCAAGAAAACTAACCTTAACAAACTAGCAACCTGCTACAATAACATTGCCGCCGCCACTAGTAAACCTTTTAGAACCCATCACTGCCTTAATCTGAAACACTTAGGCTTGCTGGAACTACAAAACTATCTTATTATCTCACAACTCACAATTGCCCACAAACTACTGTACCAGCCTAATAACACTCCTATTCTATCACAACTTATACTCCCTTATAACAATCTCACCTCTCTTCGTTCGTCCTGTAAACTTATGACCAAACCCATAAAGGCCCATAACGTAGCTGGTGACTCCCTTTTCACAAACACTGTTGGCAGGGCATGGAATTTGCTGCCTAAAGACTTAACTTTAATCTCATCCCTACCTCTCTTCAAAAAACAAATCAAACTGTACTTCCATAACCACTGGCTTTGTTCCTGTACTACTCCCGGGTAACGTTCCTCACCCCACCCACTCTGTACCTTTAACCCTTCTGTTTGCTTAATATTTAGCATCTACCCTACTTCTTCACCCCTGCTGTCCTACTATGCTCTCTCACCTCCTCTTGACTGTCTTCCTTCTTTTCCTCTCTCATTCCTGACTCCTGTCCCATCACTATTATTTATCTCACTTTCTTCTTCTACTTCTCTACCCTCTGAGCTTAAACCATTATTCTCTATGGCAAATGCTATATTGCACATCCTTTTATGTACTAGGTAAAATTATTGTGAATCTGATCGAACTTATGTATGATCTCTACCTGTTTGAGTTCCAGAATGTATGTTGATTTTATTAACAAGTTGATGTTTATTTCTATTTTATTGTATGTTTTTATTAACAAGTCTGTTCATTTATGTTTTGTGTGGAGCTTTTCTCCCCGGGCCTCTACTGAAAATGGACATATATCCAGCTAGACTAGCCCGGTCAACAAATGTAAAATAAATAAATAAATAAAAGTACCTCACAAAGAGGATTACTGGCCTCAAACAGATGCCCTACACTGACCATCTCAAAAAACTCCATCTTTACTCCGTAGCATATCACCTGCTCTGAGGTGATCTCTGCCTAACAAGCTATGTCAAACCCAGAGCTGTTGGACATGCTACACCTAAAGAAATCCCAATCCTTCCAAGCTACACGGTCTAGGGACCTAAACTTTGTCACCGCAATAAACAGGACATGCTGGAGGAATAGATTCCTGTCCCAGAGAGTTCCCATACTCTGGAACAGGCTACCCACCTATGTCAAGCAAAGTTCTTCATTAGCACTCCAAGAAAAATCTTGATGAGTGGATGGGAAATAGGAAATACACCCTGGGGATCACTTCTGTGTTTCTACTCAACAGTGGCACAGGAAAATAACTTTCTTGGGTGGCGTAAGCCAGGTAACCTCGTTGGCTAGGCTTACGTAGGCTCTCGGGCAGATAGCCTAGTACCTACCTACGAACCTATGAACCTATGAAATAAATAAAAGCTGAAGTTATAGAATATCTGCAAAGTGAAGGATATAGTGTAGAAAGTCTAACACAGGTAATGTCACAGTGTGATAGAACAATGAGTCCCCAAAGTGAGGAGAAACAGACAGAGCGGAAGACATGTAAAGGAGAAATATGGACATGGAAAAAAAAGAAATTTAATGTAGTGTGCTGCTTATGCAAAGGAAAAGGCAAAACAAATCCATACAAAAAGTGGCACCAAAGATATTTGAAGAGAAATACAGGTAAACAAATCCAGATATGGATAATTTTATAATACAGAAAAAAATAAACAAAGGGGTGAAATATACAAAAGAATTAGTAAAGAAGCAGTTAAAGAAATAGTAACTGAAGTTACGGATTACCCTCAAAGTGAACGATTTGGTGCATGAAATCCTACTGCGGTGATGTCACAGCATGGTGGAACACTGAGTCCCCAAATTAAGCAGAAAAAGGTAGAATGGGAAGCTTTTGATCACTTACTACAAGAAGATTCTCTGGAGCCCTCAGTAGGAAATGAGTAGAAACGTTTAGCGGAAGTAGCACAGCAGGGGAAGGAGCGGGAACGGTAACAGTGTCATGCAGGGATAGACAAGGGAATTCACATATGAAAGGGCAACGGACGCTGCAGGCTGCAGCTGAAGGGAAGATGACAGGCAGGTGTTCACACACGTGCTTAGCACTAACATCCATACACTCGCATGCAAGAATAACATATTTTCTGTTAACCCTCAAATATGGTGCTTATCGAAGAATATACTCATGAAAACAACGATTTTCAAACTACCATGATCCTGCTACAAATATCTCTGAGTTTCATGTACCCTGCCTGATAAGGTTTCATGCAAAGTTTAGCCTTACAGAGCGTGCATTTTTTCTTTGTGAATTTCTGCTTGTTCTGTTTCATATCCTACGAGTACCACAATTTACACAGATAAACAGGACCTCTAAACAAACCAAAAGTTGTTTACTTTAAAAAATAATGCATAACAACCAATACATTGGTGCAGTGTTCTCTGAGGTAGCATGAATTACACTTCATATAATGCATAACAACCAATACATTTGTGCAGTGTTCTCTGAGGTAGCATGAATTACACTTCATATAATGCATAACAACCAATACATTTGTGCAGTGTTCTCTGAGGTAGCATGAATTACACTTCATATAATGCATAACAACCAATACATTTGTGCAGTGTTCTCTGAGGTAGCATGAATTACACTTCATATAATGCATAACAACCAATACATTTGTGCAGTGTTCTCTGAGGTAGCATGAATTACACTTCATATAATGCATAACAACCAATACATTTGTGCAGTGTTCTCTGAGGTAGCATGAATTACACTTCATATAATGCATAACAACCAATACATTTGTGCAGTGTTCTGTGAGGTAGCATGAATTACACTTCATATAATGCATAACAACCAATACATTTGTGCAGTGTTCTCTGAGGTAGCATGAATTACACTTCATATAATGCATAACAACCAATACATTTGTGCAGTGTTCTCTGAGGTAGCATGAATTACACTTCATATAATGCATAACAACCAATACATTTGTGCAGTGTTCTCTGAGGTAGCATGAATTACACTTCATATAATGCATAACAACCAATACATTTGTGCAGTGTTCTCTGAGGTAGCATGAATTACACTTCATATAATGCATAACAACCAATACATTTGTGCAGTGTTCTCTGAGGTAGCATGAATTACACTTCATATAATGCATAACAACCAATACATTTGTGCAGTGTTCTCTGAGGTAGCATGAATTACACTTCATATAATGCATAACAACCAATACATTTGTGCAGTGTTCTGTGAGGTAGCATGAATTACACTTCATATAATGCATAACAACCAATACATTTGTGCAGTGTTCTGTGAGGTAGCATGAATTACACTTCATATAATGCATAACAACCAATACATTTGTGCAGTGTTCTGTGAGGTAGCATGAATTACACTTCATATAATGCATAACAACCAATACATTTGTGCAGTGTTCTGTGAGGTAGCATGAATTACACTTCATATAATGCATAACAACCAATACATTTGTGCAGTGTTCTGTGAGGTAGCATGAATTACACTTCATATAATGCATAACAACCAATACATTTGTGCAGTGTTCTGTGAGGTAGCATGAATTACACTTCATATAATGCATAACAACCAATACATTTGTGCAGTGTTCTGTGAGGTAGCATGAATTACACTTCATATAATGCATAACAACCAATACATTTGTGCAGTGTTCTGTGAGGTAGCATGAATTACACTTCATATAATGCATAACAACCAATACATTTGTGCAGTGTTCTGTGAGGTAGCATGAATTACACTTCATATAATGCATAACAACCAATACATTTGTGCAGTGTTCTGTGAGGTAGCATGAATTACACTTCATATAATGCATAACAACCAATACATTTGTGCAGTGTTCTGTGAGGTAGCATGAATTACACTTCATATAATGCATAACAACCAATACATTTGTGCAGTGTTCTGTGAGGTAGCATGAATTACACTTCATATAATGCATAACAACCAATACATTTGTGCAGTGTTCTGTGAGGTAGCATGAATTACACTTCATATAATGCATAACAACCAATACATTTGTGCAGTGTTCTGTGAGGTAGCATGAATTACACTTCATATAATGCATAACAACCAATACATTTGTGCAGTGTTCTGTGAGGTAGCATGAATTACACTTCATATAATGCATAACAACCAATACATTTGTGCAGTGTTCTGTGAGGTAGCATGAATTACACTTCATATAATGCATAACAACCAATACATTTGTGCAGTGTTCTGTGAGGTAGCATGAATTACACTTCATATAATGCATAACAACCAATACATTTGTGCAGTGTTCTGTGAGGTAGCATGAATTACACTTCATATAATGCATAACAACCAATACATTTGTGCAGTGTTCTGTGAGGTAGCATGAATTACACTTCATATAATGCATAACAACCAATACATTTGTGCAGTGTTCTGTGAGGTAGCATGAATTACACTTCATATAATGCATAACAACCAATACATTTGTGCAGTGTTCTGTGAGGTAGCATGAATTACACTTCATATAATGCATAACAACCAATACATTTGTGCAGTGTTCTGTGAGGTAGCATGAATTACACTTCATATAATGCATAACAACCAATACATTTGTGCAGTGTTCTGTGAGGTAGCATGAATTACACTTCATATAATGCATAACAACCAATACATTTGTGCAGTGTTCTGTGAGGTAGCATGAATTACACTTCATATAATGCATAACAACCAATACATTTGTGCAGTGTTCTGTGAGGTAGCATGAATTACACTTCATATAATGCATAACAACCAATACATTTGTGCAGTGTTCTGTGAGGTAGCATGAATTACACTTCATATAATGCATAACAACCAATACATTTGTGCAGTGTTCTGTGAGGTAGCATGAATTACACTTCATATAATGCATAACAACCAATACATTTGTGCAGTGTTCTGTGAGGTAGCATGAATTACACTTCATATAATGCATAACAACCAATACATTTGTGCAGTGTTCTGTGAGGTAGCATGAATTACACTTCATATAATGCATAACAACCAATACATTTGTGCAGTGTTCTGTGAGGTAGCATGAATTACACTTCATATAATGCATAACAACCAATACATTTGTGCAGTGTTCTGTGAGGTAGCATGAATTACACTTCATATAATGCATAACAACCAATACATTTGTGCAGTGTTCTGTGAGGTAGCATGAATTACACTTCATATAATGCATAACAACCAATACATTTGTGCAGTGTTCTGTGAGGTAGCATGAATTACACTTCATATAATGCATAACAACCAATACATTTGTGCAGTGTTCTGTGAGGTAGCATGAATTACACTTCATATAATGCATAACAACCAATACATTTGTGCAGTGTTCTCTGAGGTAGCATGAATTACACTTCATATAATGCATAACAACCAATACATTTGTGCAGTGTTCTCTGAGGTAGCATGAATTACACTTCATATAATGCATAACAACCAATACATTTGTGCAGTGTTCTGTGAGGTAGCATGAATTACACTTCATATAATGCATAACAACCAATACATTTGTGCAGTGTTCTGTGAGGTAGCATGAATTACACTTCATATAATGCATAACAACCAATACATTTGTGCAGTGTTCTGTGAGGTAGCATGAATTACACTTCATATAATGCATAACAACCAATACATTTGTGCAGTGTTCTGTGAGGTAGCATGAATTACACTTCATATAATGCATAACAACCAATACATTTGTGCAGTGTTCTGTGAGGTAGCATGAATTACACTTCATATAATGCATAACAACCAATACATTTGTGCAGTGTTCTGTGAGGTAGCATGAATTACACTTCATATAATGCATAACAACCAATACATTTGTGCAGTGTTCTCTGAGGTAGCATGAATTACACTTCATATAATGCATAACAACCAATACATTTGTGCAGTGTTCTCTGAGGTAGCATGAATTACACTTCATATAATGCATAACAACCAATACATTTGTGCAGTGTTCTCTGAGGTAGCATGAATTACACTTCATATAATGCATAACAACCAATACATTTGTGCAGTGTTCTCTGAGGTAGCATGAATTACACTTCATATAATGCATAACAACCAATACATTTGTGCAGTGTTCTGTGAGGTAGCATGAATTACACTTCATATAATGCATAACAACCAATACATTTGTGCAGTGTTCTGTGAGGTAGCATGAATTACACTTCATATAATGCATAACAACCAATACATTTGTGCAGTGTTCTGTGAGGTAGCATGAATTACACTTCATATAATGCATAACAACCAATACATTTGTGCAGTGTTCTGTGAGGTAGCATGAATTACACTTCATATAATGCATAACAACCAATACATTTGTGCAGTGTTCTCTGAGGTAGCATGAATTACACTTCATATAATGCATAACAACCAATACATTTGTGCAGTGTTCTCTGAGGTAGCATGAATTACACTTCATATAATGCATAACAACCAATACATTTGTGCAGTGTTCTCTGAGGTAGCATGAATTACACTTCATATAATGCATAACAACCAATACATTTGTGCAGTGTTCTGTGAGGTAGCATGAATTACACTTCATATAATGCATAACAACCAATACATTTGTGCAGTGTTCTGTGAGGTAGCATGAATTACACTTCATATAATGCATAACAACCAATACATTTGTGCAGTGTTCTGTGAGGTAGCATGAATTACACTTCATATAATGCATAACAACCAATACATTTGTGCAGTGTTCTGTGAGGTAGCATGAATTACACTTCATATAATGCATAACAACCAATACATTTGTGCAGTGTTCTGTGAGGTAGCATGAATTACACTTCATATAATGCATAACAACCAATACATTTGTGCAGTGTTCTGTGAGGTAGCATGAATTACACTTCATATAATGCATAACAACCAATACATTTGTGCAGTGTTCTGTGAGGTAGCATGAATTACACTTCATATAATGCATAACAACCAATACATTTGTGCAGTGTTCTCTGAGGTAGCATGAATTACACTTCATATAATGCATAACAACCAATACATTTGTGCAGTGTTCTGTGAGGTAGCATGAATTACACTTCATATAATGCATAACAACCAATACATTTGTGCAGTGTTCTGTGAGGTAGCATGAATTACACTTCATATAATGCATAACAACCAATACATTTGTGCAGTGTTCTGTGAGGTAGCATGAATTACACTTCATATAATGCATAACAACCAATACATTTGTGCAGTGTTCTGTGAGGTAGCATGAATTACACTTCATATAATGCATAACAACCAATACATTTGTGCAGTGTTCTGTGAGGTAGCATGAATTACACTTCATATAATGCATAACAACCAATACATTTGTGCAGTGTTCTGTGAGGTAGCATGAATTACACTTCATATAATGCATAACAACCAATACATTTTTTTTTAATGCAAA
>NC_056747.1:5952978-5991748 GCF_019279795.1 Protopterus annectens | reverse complement strand
CATTTTTCGCACATATTGTTAATGACCTAGTCCAGGATTTTGCTGCCCTGGGATTGTGATGTGGATACGTTTATCCAAGGCGTTGGAATTTACGAATTCCAGAAAATGTTGAGCAAAAGAGTTGGTACATGAGTATTTCACACAGTTCTTGGTGTGTTACTTGAAATCATCCAATATTAGATTGCTGGGTTATACACGAATATTTTCCAGTGTATCAAGAAATAAGGAATGTGCATAGTGGTGGATCTGTAGCAAGCTAAAATTTGGATTGTGCTGCTGCCCAGAGTTACTTTCACTTGCATAATCGCAGATGCATTATGCTTAGCAATTAGCCTGGAGGTGTGGATATCCATAATGAATCTCCCTCTGTCCTTCTCCTTTGCTTCTACCCTCTAACTCCACCTCTATATACATTCTCACTACCCTTCTCATCTCTGCTTCACATACCTTAACCTCTTCACATCTCTGCTAAAACTTACCTTCTGCATACTCACTCTTTACTGATTGTCCTCCTCACTTCTCCTTCTCTGGCCCATTCCCCTTGACTTCCGCCCTGTATCTACTCTCCCTGTCCCCTCTCCTTCCTCCCTTGCCCCCTCCCTCCCCCTTCTCCACCCACTTCCTCTCCTACTCTTTATAGCTCCTGTTTCTAAATAGACGCTATCTTTATTTTCCCTATTCTACCCCTCAGTTGCTGTGCTACTCTGGCTCCAGTGTCTGCATCGAAGTACTTGGGCACCTGCCTACCCTGCCCTAACCTCCTGAATATACCCTCCTGAACACTCTGGCCAAGAACCGGCAAAAATGGACACCTATCTAAAACTTTAAGGCCTCACTGTTCCCAGAGTTCTTCCTTCAACAAGAATTCAATGAAACTTAGGCACCTGCCTACCCTGCCCTAACCTCCTGAATATACCCTCCTGAACACTCTGGCCAAGAACCGGCAAACACGGACTCCTATCTAAACTTTTAAGGCCTCACTGCTCCCAGAGTTCTTCCTTCAACAAGAATTCAATGAAACTTGGCCACCTGCCTACCCTGCCCTAACCTCATGAAAATACCCTCCTGAACACTGTGGCTAAGAACCGGCAAAAACGGACTCCTATCTAAAACTTTAAGGCCTCACTGCTCCCTTAGTTCTTCCTTCAACAAGAATTCAATGAAAGTATGTGCACTATTGTAACCTTGTGCAGTTAATAAGTTGATTCTACTAGGTCGCTGTACACTTCCCTGCCATTCTAGCCAGCAGCCACTACCTCTTCTCCATTTCTGTTTGCACTAACAGTTCTCCCCTTAATTTCCATCCCCCTTCTCTGCTACTTATAGTTATCACCATATTTTCTTTACCCCCTTCCTGACCCTCGATAGCCCCTTCCTCCCTTTCCTGCTTCTCCACCAGGGATTTCTACTATTTCTGACTGACTGGCCACTAGGTGGCACTCCCCTACCTTCTTGCAATCCCCTCTACTCCCCTTTCTCCCCAATTACAGCCCTCTTACATCCTTCCCTCTGCTCTCTCCCTCTCTACTACCCAAGAATCCTAGCCACTTTCCACTTAATACAGCCCTCCTCTATCCCTTTCCTGAAGTCTCTTCCATCTCCCTCTGTCCTTCTCCTTTGCTTCTACCCTCTAACTCCACCTCTATATACATTCTCACTACTCTTCTCATCTCTGCTTCACATACCTTAACCTCTTCACATCTCTGCTAAAATTTACCTTCTGCATACTCACTCTTTACTGATTGCCCTCCTCTGTCTCTTCCTGCTCCGTTCGCCCTGCGGGCTCACTCCGCTCCCCTACCCTACCCCCAATTCCCACACGCCCCCAACACCTCTACATTTATACCTCACTAGCTCCTCCCTCCATTTCTGAAGACCAATCACGACATTTCCCTCCTTCCTCTATCCCTTCTTCAATTAACCAATCTCTACCCCTTCTTATCTCCCCTCCCACTCTTACTCCTCCCTCTTCTCCATTCACTTTTATTTATTTTATTTTATTTATTTTACATTTGTTGACCGGGCTAGTCTGGCTGGATACATGTCCATTTTCAGCAGAGGCCCGAGGAGAAAAGCTCCATTATATACTAAGTACATTACATAAAAAATTGACTATATAGCTAAATCAGAAATTACAAAAACAAAAACAAAAAGAATGAAAGATAATTTCAAAGAGAAAACAAGTTTACAATATGCAGTTCATTAAATATCAACGATTGTACAAAAATGTACATACTTAAATCTCAAAAGTAAAGGAACAGAACTGAAATAGGGTAGAGATGAAAAGAGTGGAGGAGAAACAGAGTGAGAGAGGATGGTTAGTCAGGTGTATTGCAAGAACAAAGCCAATGATTTTGGAAGTATAGTTTAATTTTCTGTTTGAAAAGTGGCAGGGATGTAGTCAGAGTTATGTCACTAGGTAAGAGATTCCAACTTCTGCCTATTGTGTTAGTGAATAGAGAATCACCTGCTGTATTGTTTGCCTTTATAGATCTTGTCATGAATTTACTAGAGGAGCGAAGTGAGTTAAGATTGTTGTAAGGGATTAGAAGAGGAGAGAGTATTGGGGTGTTGTCTGGTAGGTATAATATGTTGTGGGCAATAGTGAGTTGAGGAATTATAAGGAAGTTTTGAAATTCAAGCCATCCTAGTTGTTTTAGGTTTATACAATGGTGGGTCCTAAAGGGGTTACTAGTGGCGAAGCTAGCTATGTTGTTATAGCAAGTTGCAAGTTTGTTAAGATTAATTTTCCTAAGGTTTGTATATATAGGGGAAGCATATAGGAGAGTTGATAAAAGATGAGATTGTGCAATCTTGGTTCTAATTGCTGGGGTTAGGAAGGGTTTGATGCGATATAAGGATCCTATTTTTCTGTTAACTAATTTGATGGTGTTGTTAATGTGGTGATCGAAGGAGATTGTTGTCAATGGTTATTCCTAAAAGTTTTGTAGTAGGATCAGGAGAGATGATAGTACCATTATTTGAGGAGATGGTAAAGTTTAAAGCGGGGGACCGAGTGGTGGGGGAGAATAGGAGGAGTTTTGTTTTTTTGGCATTTAGTAGGAGAAACCGTCTTGAAAACAAGTTTCTACAGTATTAAAGGTATTTTGGGTCAGTGAGATCAGTTCTGTTGAGGATGGTGCTGAGCAGATAAGGGTAGAATCGTCTGCGTATTGTATGCAGGTTGCTTGTGGGATTGCAGTTTGAAGATCGTTAATAAAGAGGGAAAACAGAAGTGGACCAAGAATGGAGCCCTGGGGAACTCCAATGGAAATGGGCAAGAGTGATGAGATATGGTTTTCCCATATTACTGCTTGCTGTCTGTTATTAAGATAAGATCTAAACCAATTAATGGCGAATTTATCACAGGAGAGAGATTCAAGAATGTTTATTAGGATAGAGTGGTTGACCATGTCGAAAGCTTTAGAGAGATCAATGAAAAGAGCGGATGAGAGAGTACTGTTGTTTCGATTTTTGTTGATAGTATCTACAAAGGAGAGAAGGGCAGTGGTGGTACTGTGGTGAGGTCTAAAGCCATGCTGACAGTTTGCTATTATGTTGTGACGAGAGAGATAGTGAACAAGTTGCTGATGAATACATTTTTCCATGATTTTTGCTAGGGATGAGAGAAGGGCAATTGGTCTAAATTTGGAAAGGTCAAGGGAGTTACCACCTTTATGTAGTGGGATAATATAGGAGATTTTCCAGATGTCAGGGATAGTTCCCTCTTGGATAGTTCTGTTTATAAGTAGGGATATAGGGTATGCAATTTCTTTGGCAGCTTTCTGAAGGAAAAGAGAAGGGAGCTTGTCTGCAGAAGGGGTGCATGGTTTCAGTTTGTGAATGAGTCTGAAGATGAAAGAAGTAGATATAGGTTTCAGAGAGAAGTTGTAGGAGGGGTTAGCTATATTAGTTGGAATGTAAGAGTTGTTGGTGTTCATTTGTTTGGCTAGGGATTGTATAGTTTCAGAGAAAAAAGAGTTGAATGCATTAGCTGTCTGGAGAGGGGTTTCTGGGTCAGCATTAAGTGGGGAAGGAGTTTTAGCAATTCCTGGGGAAAGAAGTCTATTTACTGATGACCAGAATTGTTTAGAATTGTTAAGATGTGTTTCCTGAAGTTCACAGTAGAATTTTTTCTTATCGGAGATTATTGATTTCTTAGCCAGATTTCTAAGCTGGCGGAAATGAACTAAATCAGGGTTTTGTCTATGGCATCTCCATTTTGTCCATGCTTTGTTTCTATTATGAATGAGTTTTTTAGTATTGTTGGTAAGCCATGGGGCTGTTTTGGTCTTTACTCTAATAGAACGTTCAGGAGCATGTGTATCAAGTATGGATAAGAAGGTAGTATTAAAGAATAAGACGGCCTCCTCCAGGGGAAGAGATTTTAAGCAATTCCAATTGCATGCTCTCAGTTCAGCTTGAAAAAGGTCTATGTTAAAATGCTTGGTAGAACAAATTAGCCTTGCATTTGGGATGTTAACACATTCTGACTTTTCTCTGGTAATGAAGGTTAGGGAGTGGTCGCTGATGTTGTCTGGCATAGTACCTACTTTATACTGTTTGTTGACTTTATTTGTAAGTATCCAGTCTACTCTCTCTCTTACTGGGCTTATTGACTCTTGTAGTTGAGGTAATAGTTTGGGTGAAACCATGTAGGTTAATATGAGAGGAGGGATTGTCAGTATTAATAGTGTTCCAATCTGTTAACGTCGCCTAGAATTATGGTTTCTTGGGGGTAGGTGGTAGAAACCCAGCTAAGAAAGTCTTCTAATATTGGAATGTTATTACCTGGAGGAAGATACAAGCATATAATGTAAAGGGCTTTTTTGGCATTAAGTTGGAGTTTAATAATGATGGCTTCTATTTTGCTATTTTGGTTGGGACATGCTGGTTGAGTAGAGATGTTAAGTTGATTTTTGAAAAGTATTGCTACTCCACCACCTTTACGTTTTAAGCGGTCATGTCTTACTATATTATAACCTAGGGGTATAATCTCTGAGTCTTTTGTGCCTGGGTTTAGCCAGGTTTCAGAGAGGCAAAGAATGTCAAAGGAGTGGATATCTAAGAGGGCATGGATGAAGGGTATTTTCTTATTTATGCTTTGAATGTTGAGGTGTCCTATGAGGAAGTTATTTTTTAGGTTAGGTGAGAAGTTTTGGGGAGGAGGGGAGATAGGGCCAGGGTTGGGGTGGATATCACCATCTTGTAGGGTAGGATTAACTAGTTTAGTTAAATAGTTGTTCTTTAGAAAAGTTAGAGGTTTTGTTTTTTTGTCTGATTGTAGGAGGTAGGTAAGGTGATGTAGCCTGTGGAATTTAGATAGATGATAGCTAGGGGTGGAGTTAACATTAGAGTATGATGTGAAAGTAAATATAGTAGATGTGTGTCTTTGTGAGGAGTTATGATAGTTGTTAAGTGGAAATTCAAAGAAGGTGAGATGGTATGTTGAGAGAAGGGTGGTCAAGAGTAAGATTGAGAGAATAGGTATAGTTGGTAGGTAGGGATTCATTATGTAGTGATTTGAGAAATGAGGTGGAAAGAGGAAAGTACAAATGAGAGAGAATGAGTGTGGTAAGTAAGAGAGGGGGTAGTATATCTATTTAAAAGTGTTGGAGAAATAAGAATAGGATTCTATAGGGAATGAAGAATTATATGACTGGAGAAGAAAGAGGAGGGGTAAGGAGAGAAATATAAGAAAAGGGGAAAGGTAATATAAGAATTAAGGTAATAGGGAAAGAGAGAGAAAGGGTAGAGGAAGGGGTGTGTTAAGTCTTGGTAACAAATTGGTGGGAAGGAGAGGGATAGACTAGGAGGGATAGGGGTGTGGCTGTAGAGCTATAAGACTAGGACCCCTGGGGGTGGGTGGGAATTCGGGGTAGGGAGGGGAGCGGAGTGAGCCCGCAGGGCGAACGGAGCAGGTAGACACCACAAAGGTCGGATGAGAAAGGAGACAATCAGAAATAGCAGGAAAGTAGCAAAGGAAAGGTGAGGGTCTAGCAGGAAAGGGTAAGACCAAAACCAGAAACACTAGTTAAAATAGCAGAAGTTTATATAGAGTCAGTGTAAAGCATGTAGAGTAAGGAAGCAGGAGTGAGGTAGATATGGAAGTGAAAGGAAGGAAATAAGGATAAGATAAGAGTATGGAGTAGAGGGAGGAACAGAAATAAACAGTAAGGTAAGGAGAAGAGTACACAGCAGTGGATGTGGGCACGTAGAAACTTTACAGCCAGAGAAGGGCTAGGTTAGAGCCAAGAGTAGCTGCAAGGAGGTCTCTAGAAGAGAGGGGTGTCCTACTATATAGTGCAGGTAGAGAGATATGGACAGCAGGTTGTGACTGAGGTAGGGCAAAGAGGAGGCGGAGTGTACAAGTTAAGGAGAGTAGAGGCAGTGAATAAGGAGAGAATGCTGAAAAAAAAAATATTAAGGGGGGAGCAAAAAATTTAGAGGTAGCTGACTTACTCCTCCCCTCTCCTCACTTCACTTAACCTTCCCCTCTACACTCCAAATATTTCATATCTCCCTTCCACTCCCTTACCTTTCTCTCCACAATGGATTCCAACTTCCTTTCTTATCTACAACTGATTGCCACTTCCTTTCTTATCTCTCACCTCCATACCCCTCCCATTCCAATCATGCCCTCCCATTTCCTCACTCCCCTTCAGTCTTCTCTTCTTTCTAATTCCTCTTTATCATGCTACTTCATACTCTTCAAAAGCTCACCCTTATCTACCTCCTGCTCATACTATCAATATCACTCACCCGCAACCTCTTCTTCACTCTCACTTCCACTCCATTTCCCCCTCCCTTATCCAAACAAACCTACTGCACCTTTTCCATCCCAAACTACTCTCCTCCTCTTCAAAAAGCTTCTCTCTCATATCTCCACTAACCCCTGACAACTTCCTCCATTCCAAACTTAAAAGGCATAAAGTTAACTCATATAATTTCCTTGCCTTATCTGGAGACATTCATCCAAACCCTGGCCCCTGCCTCTTGTCAAACAACTTCTTCCCTCCACCCCCTACCTACCTTAACTCACCTAAGCCTCTCCCCTCTTATCCTTCTTCTCCTACCTCCTCTCGTAGCACCCTCAAGGTCTTCACTATCAATGCCCAGAGTCTGAACAACAAAATTCACCATCTTCATGCTTGGATCAATCACAACCAACATGACATCTTAGCCATCTCCGAAACCTGGCTAAAACCTCATATCTCTGATACAGAAATCCTTCCTCCTGGCTTCAACATCCTCAGGAGTGACTGATTAAACAAAAAAGGTGGAGGATCTGCCATAATCTTCTCTAAACATCTCTCCTTAATCCCCCCTTCATATCCCAACCCCTCAATGCAAAAATACTGAATTAACCACAACTGCTCTCCGACTCAATAAACACAAACAAATCTGCTTCAATTCCTTATACATCTCACCATGTGACAACATCTCCACTCTTGAGAATATTCTCCACTGGGCCTCATCTGAAATAAAATATGAAACCTTTATTCTAGGTGATGTCAACATTGACTGGAACAAAATCACCACTCCTTCCCCCTTCCAAGTCATCAATCTCTTCAACTTCTCCCAAGTAATCCACTCTACAACCTGACCTAACAAGATCCACCCACAGGATCCATAATAGATTGGATTTTAGTCACTCATCCAAACAAAATCTCTCTCTCTGGCACTATCCCTGACTCCTTTAGTGACCATCTCCCTGCCTTCATTCATCGCTCTGCTAACCCCTCACAATTCAAACATAATTACATCCAAACTCTCAACCTTAACAACTTCAACGCCACATACTTCTCTAACATTTTCAAACAAATCAACTGCCAATTCCTTAACACTCTCCCCCTTGACAACGCTGTTGAACATTTTAACTCTTTCTTCCTAAAGACTCTTAACTCCCTAGCCCCCCTAAGAAACAAATGAATCAAAGCCAATTCTGCTCCGTGGCTAACCAAAGAGACTAAACATACCATGCATCTCCAAGACAAACCCTGGAAACTTTATCCGAAAAGTAAACTGCCTTCTACTATGCTCCAATATACCCAACTCCGAAACCAAGTAAAAAATTGATTTCCACGGACAAAAAAAACTACTACAATAAACTTGAGTCCAATAATAATAACAACCCAATACAATTCTGGAAATCTGTTAACTCCCTTCTCCATCCTGGATCAAAAAGTAACCCCTGCCCTGACCCTACTTTATCTGACAAGGAAATGAGCTCTCACTTCAACACTTTCTTTACAGACTTTATAACTAAGCTAACCAAAACATGTCCTAACAATAATCCATCCAACTTCCTAAACTCTCCTAATAACAGCCCCTCTATGTTCCAGCTCAAACCAGTTTCCACAATGTTTATAAATAAGTTTCTATCCAAACTAAAGCCATGCTCAAATGCCCCTGACAACATTCCCCCCTCCTTCCTTAAATACGCAGCCGAAGGTATTGCCCTCCCAATTAGCATCCTGATCAACCGATCCTTAAAAGAGTCATACGTACCCAAACTCTGGCGTTCTGCCTACATTCTTCCACTTCACAAAGGAGGTAAAAACACCTCCATTTCTAACTTCCGCCCTATAGCCATTCTCTCTCCAATATCTAAAATTGTAGAAAAATGTGTTCACCACCAACTTTTACCCTACTTAACTCTGAATCAGCTACTTACTCCCACCAAACACGGTTTCCACCCTGGCCACAGCAACACAACTGCCCTACTCTCCTTCTTAGAAACTGTTAATCAAGCCCGAGATTCTGGTCTTCTTGTATCCACTGTTCTGTTAGATCTTTCTAAAGCCTTTGACATCATATCCCACACACACCTTCTCTCTCATCTCTCCAACATTAATCTCTCCCCTAATACCCTTTCCTGGTTCTCCAGTTACCTTTCTGACAGATCTCAAGCTGTCACTTGGAAGGACTCTACCTCTTCCTTCTTACCTACTCCGACCGGTGTTCCTCAGGGATCCATCCTCGGTCCCATACTTTTCAACATCTTCATAAATAACCTTCACTCCGCCCTCCCTAACACTACAGTCATCCAATACGCTGATGACTCTACCTTAGTCTGTGCTGCCCCAATCTTCTCTGAACTTTTGTCCAAAACTCAAATAGCTTTTTCCACAACAGAAAACTGGATGCAAAAAAACATCTCTCCCTCAACTCCAGTAAATCTAAAATACTAATTTTCCCCCCTACCAAGACTTCTTCATTTGACAAATCCACTTTCAACATCCTAAGCCAAACCAACAGTCCTATAGAAGTGGTCCCCTCTGGTAAACTCCTTGGCATTATCAATGACGAACACCTCAAATTCGATCTCCACATACAACAAAACTTTAAAAAAAACCCACCAAAAGTTAGGCATGCTCTACAGGAATAATCTATTTCTTTCAAACTCCTATAGGCACACCTTAGCAACCACCTACCTCCTTCCCTCTCTCCTTTATGGTGGCCCTCTTCTAACTAATCTGTCTGCTTCCCTCACCTCTAAACTTGAAGCTTGCTATAACAAGATCTCTAAATTTGCCACTAAATCCAAAACCTCAACCCACCACTGCCTTACCCTTCAATCTCTGAACTGGTTAGAGCTCCCTAACCACCTTGACTATCTTCAACTAACAACCGCTCACAAACTAATATTCTATCCAGAAAAATGCCCAGCTTTATCCAACATCCTTCCCCCTTACATCCCAAACCGATCTTATAGATCAGAACACCAAAACCGATTATCCATTCACAGACCTAAACATTCCGCTGGCAAGCTACTACTATCCTTCTCTCTAGGCAAAAAATGAAACTCTCTCCCTCCGCCACTGAGGACTATAGCTAACACAGATCACTTCAAGACCCAACTCTACTCACACCTTTCCTCCTCAGTGAACTTCCGGGACCACTGTCCCTATTTACTGACACTATCTGTTGTATCACCACCACTTTTGGTCATTCTCAGATCAGACTCCCTACCTAAAGACACCATGCTTTCATAATTATGCATAATCAGCTTTCTGTGCAGCTCTGGGATTACCATCATTACCTATGGACACCTTGTGGTTACAGTTCTGTATGATCATGTCCACTTACAACTCAGTGGTTTTACACCTTACTTAGTGATAAAATGTGACCACAGTTTGTAACATCACCTCCCTGTGTAGCTCTGTGATTATAATATCCTCTCCTACTGACATCATTTGACCACAGTTGTGTAACATCACCTCCCTGTGTAGCTCTGTGATTATCCCCTTACCTGACACCATGTGACCACAGTTGTGTAACGTCACCTCCATGTGTAGCTCTGTGATTATCCACTTACTTACTGATACCATGTGATCACAGTTTTGTAACATCACCTCCCTGTGTAGCTCTGTGATTATCCCCTTACCTGACACCATGTGACCACAGTTGTGTAACGTCACCTCCATGTGTAGCTCTGTGATTATCCACTTACTTACTGATACCATGTGATCACAGTTTTGTAACATCACCTCCCTGTGTAGCTCTGCGATTATCCCCTTACCTACTGACATCATGTGACCACAGTTCTGTAACATCACCTCCCTGTGTAGCTCTGTGATGATCATATCCTTACCTACTGACATCATGTGATCACAGTTCTGTAACATTACCTCCCTGTGTAGAGCTGTGATTATCCACTTACCTACTGACATCATGTGACCACAGTTTGTAACATCACTTCTCTCTGTAGCTCTGTGATTATCCCCTTACCTACTGACACCATGTGATCATAGTTGTGTAATATCACCTCCCTTTGTAGCTCTGTGACTATCGTATCCTTACCTACTGACATCATGTGACCACAGTTGTGTAACATCACCTCCCTGAATGGTTCAGTAATTATCCCCTTACCTACTGACACCATGTGACCACAGTTGTGTAACATCACCTCCCTGTGTAGCTCTGAGATTATCCCCTTACTTACTGACACCATGTGACACAGTTGTGTAACATCACCTCCCTGTGCAGCTCTGTGACTATCATATCCTTACCTACTGACACTATGTGATCACAGTTCTGTAACATCACCTCCCTGTGTAGCTCTGTGATCATCATCCTTATATACTGACACCATGTGACCACAGTTGTGTAACATTACCTCCCTCTGTAGCTCTGTGATTATCATCCTCACCTACTGACACCATGTGATCACAGTTGTGTAACATCGCCTCCCTGTGTAGCTCTGTGATTATCATCGTTACCTACTGACACCATGTGACCACAGTTCTGTAACATCACCTCCCTGTGTAGCTCTGTGATTATCCCCTTACCTACTGACATCATGTGATCATAGTTCTGTAACATCACCTCCCTGTGTAGCTCTGTGATTATCCCCTTACCTACTGACACCATGTGATCATAGTTGTGTAATATCACCTCACTGTCTAGCTCTGTGACTATCATATCCTTACCTACTGACATCATGTGACCACAGTTATGCAACATCACCTCCCTGAATGGTTCTGTAATTATCCCCTTACCTACTGACACCATGTGACCACAGTTCTGTAACATCACCTCTCTGTGTAGCTCTGTGATTATTACCCTTAACTACTGACACCACGTGATCACAGTTCTGTAACATCACCTCCCTGTGTAGCTCTGTGATTATTACCCTCACATACAGACCACCATGTGATCACAGTTGTGTAACATCACCTCCCTGTGTAACTCTGTGATTATCCCCTCACCTACTGATACCATGCAATCACAGTTGTTTAACATCACCTCCCTGTTATCCCCTTACCTACTGACACCATATGACCACAGTTGTTTAACATCACCTCCCTGTGTAACTCTGTGATTATCCCCTCACTTACTGACATCATGTGGCCACAGTTCTGTAACATCACCTCCCTGGGTGGTTCTGTGATTATCATCCTCACATACTGATATCATGTGATCACAACTACTGACATCATGTGGCCACAGTTCTGTAACATCACCTCCCTGGGTGGTTCTGTGATTATCATCCTCACATACTGATATCATGTGATCACAGTTGTGTAACATCACCTCCCCAAGTGGTTCTGTGATTATCCCCTTACCTACTGACACCATGTGACCACAGTTGTGTAACATCACCTCCCTGTGTAGCTCTGTGATTATCCCCTTACCTACTGACACCATGTGACCACAGTTGTGTAACATCACCTCCCTGTGTAGCTCTGTGATTATCCCCTTACCTACTGACACCATGTGACCACAGTTGTGTAACATCACCTCCCTGTGTAGCTCTGTGATTATCATCCTCACCTACTGACACCATGTGGCCACAGCTGTGTAACATCACCTCCCTGAGTGGTTCTGTGATTATTATCCTCACGTACTGACACCATGTGACCACGGTTGTGTAACGTCACCTCCCTGTGTAACTCTGTAATTATCATATCCTTACCTACTGACGCCATGTAATTACAGTTCTGTAACATCACCTCCCTGTGTAGCTCTGTGATTATCCCCTTACCTACTGACACCATGTGACCATAGTTCTGTAACATCACCTCCCTGTGTAGCTCTGTGACTTTCATATCCTTACCTACTGACACCATGTGACCACAGTTGTGTAACATCACCTCCCTGTGTAGCTCTCTGATTATCCCCTTACCTACTGACACCATGTGACCACAGTTGTGGAACATCACCTCCCTGTGTAGCTCTGTGATTATCATCCTCACCTACTGACACCATTTGACCACTGTTGTGTAATGTCACCTCCCTGTGTAACTCCGTGATTATCCTCATATATGGACACCATGTGATCACAGTTCTGTAACATCACCTCTCTGTGTAGCTTTGTGAGTAGCCCCTTACCTACTGACACCATGTGACCACAGTTGTGTAACATCACCTCCCTGTGCAACACTGTGATTACCATATCCTTACCAACTGAAATCATGTGATCACAGTTCTGTAACATCCCCTCAATGTGTAGCTCTGTGATTATCCCCTTACCTACTGACATCATGTGATCACAGTTGTGTAACTTCACCTCCCTGTGTAGCTCTGTGATTATCACATCCTCACCTACTGACACCATGTGACCACAGTTCTGTAAGATCACCTCCCTGAGTGGTTCTGTGATTATTACCCTTAACTACTGACACCATGTGACCACAGTTCTGTAACATCACCTCCCTGTGTAGCTCTGTGATTATCATATCCTTACCTACTGACACCATGTGATCACAGTTGTGTAGCATCACCTCCCTGAGTGGTTCTGTGATTATCCCCTTTACCTACTGACACCATGTGACCACAGCTCTGTAAGATCACCTCCCTGAGTGGTTCTGTGATTATCCCCTTTACTTACTGACATCATGTGACCATAGTTGTCTAACATCACCTCCATGTTTGTCTCTGTGATTATTCTTACTTACTGACATGTGACCATATTTCTACACTATTATCACCCTCAACAGCTCTGGCACCGTCTTCTTACCTAATGAGATCATGTTCTCAAAGTTCTGTAGCATCACTTCCCGGTGCAGCTGTTTCTCCTCTTTGCTCAGCATTTTCCATTCCTCCACTGAGAAGTCAACAGCAACATCTTCAAAGGTTTCTGGAAGCTAAAAAACATGAGATTATTTTTAATTCACTCTTCCTATGACTGGTAAACTGTTTCAGTCCAAACAACAGTGATCGCATTTGTCTTATAAATCACAGACACCAATTCTGACACTTTTGTCATGGTAAATTTACACCATGTTGTAAGGGAACAATACAGCTCTCTGCCAGTGACAAATCTGATTTGCTTGCACTTACCTGTATTTGAAAAGTTCCTATCTACACTCTAGTGATAAGTGACTACCAATAAACCTTTTATTCTGAGCAAACGGGTAAGCTGACATGGAGTTAATCAGAAAAGTGGTAACTCCTCTGCAACTCTACATGCTTCTTCATGGAGGCCAAAGAAAGTTCACTCATGCTAAATAATAAAATTATTCCCTACTATCTACACATACCCTGACAATAATAACTATACTGTCCATGACCCCCCTGGTCTATGTAAGGAAAATGGAGTGAAAAGTATAGCAGAAGTACGGTTCTGTTCTCCTATACACCAGAGTATGGCTCTACAGAACCATAGAGTATGGCTCTACAGAACCATAGAGTATGGCTCTACAGAACCATAGAGTATGGCTCTACAGAACCATAGAGTATGGCTCTACAGAACCATAGAGTATGGCTCTACAGAACCATAGAGTATGGCTCTACAGAACCATAGAGTATGGCTCTACAGAACCATAGAGTATGGCTCTACAGAACCATAGAGTATGGCTCTACAGAACCATAGAGTATGGCTCTACAGAACCATAGAGTATGGCTCTACAGAACCATAGAGTATGGCTCTATTCTCCTGTACATCAAAGTATGGCTCTATAGAACCAGAGTATGTCTCTGTTCTCTTATACACCATAGTGTACAGAACCGGAGAATGGCTCTGTTTTTCTATATACCAGAGTGCAGTTCTTTTCTCCTTCATACTCTAGTTGATAGAGCCAAAGTAGAGCCCCAGGCTCCATTACATCCTAGTGTACAAAGCTAGACTACAGTTCTGTCCCCCCTTATACTCTGATGTATGAAATAAGAGGATATGTCCATTCTACCCTTACACTACATTGTAGGAAACTCTGATACAGTTCTATGGTGTCATACTCTAATGTAAGAACACATAACAGCTTTTTTCTCCCTTATAGATTCACAGGTATGTTCTAGGCTAGCTGCCTTTGTGGGCCATTTTAAGCTGAGCCAATTTCCCTTCCAAATGTAAGAATCAAACCCTGTACTTTGCGTTTATGAGGTAAACGCCTTAAGAGTCAACCCCCAATTTATGAAATGTTGAAGAGCACAGTAGAGCATACTACAGTCTACATATTTATTTTACGCAGTGGGATGTGTTAACATTTAAAGATAAAACTGCACATTTACTATTATTTTATTATGCTGATTTTTTTCCCAGAATGTCCGACTGGCTGTGGTAATTTTGTACTAGAGTCAGTCATCCCTGGATTCCTTTTTCACAGAACTGAAAAGACACGTTACTCAGAAATATGTGCTGTCTAAGTTGGGGTGACGACTACATTTTGAAATTTAGAGAACAAGTTACTGTACAACTACACAAACACTGGCTACTCCGCTAAACCCACAGTGTAGCAGACATACACAAGTCTGCCCTCCTTACACCCTAATGTTTGAAACCAGAGTACACTAGTGTATAGAACCCAAGTCAGACTCGGTTTCCCTTACACTGTCATGTGTTAAACGTATGTACAGCTCAGTTATACCTTACTGTATGGAAACAGTGCGTCAGACCCAAATGCAGCTCTGTATTGTATTATTTACTTATTTGACATTTGTTAACCGGGTTAGTCCATCTGATTTAATGTCCTGTTTTCAATGGAGACCCGAGGAGAAAAGCTCCAGCAATACAAACATAAAGATAACATAGTAGGCAATATACAAAACCCAAGAAAAACAGTGCAGCAATACAACATAAGCAAAAATTACATATGCAGTAATCAGGTGAAATGAATAACTAATAAAAATAAAACAAAATGAAGTAAACACAAGTAGTACATTTAAGTATTTACAATAATGACATAGCTTACCCAAGTAGCATAAAGTAATATTGTCTAGTGAGCAGATTAGTCATTGAATTATCAGATGTAGACAGGCAATGAAAAGAAAAAAAAAGGAACATGCAGATTATAGACGATTTAGGCAAAGACAGGCATTGGAGCTCAGAAAGAAGTACTTGACCTCAGTTTTAAAGCAGCTGGAACTAGTGATGCTACGAATGTGGGGTGGTAGCATTTTCATGTAAGGGACACAGAGTGTTTATAGAGGAGTTGACCATACGTTTTGCTGGGTTTATAGATGTGTAGAAGGTGCTGGTCGGAACTATGAAGAGACCGGGTTGGGGTATAAGGGGGTACTAAGGTCGGAACTATGAAGAGACCGGGTTGGGGTATAAGGGGGTACTAAGGTCGGAACTATGAAGAGACCGGGTTGGGGTATAAGGGGGTACTAAGGTAGAGAGTGACGGGCAGGCTAGCGGTTTGTTGAGTAGGGAGTGTGTCAGCTGCAGCTGGGCAAGTAGTACGATCTGGGGCAATTCTAGCCGTTGAAGCTGTTTCAGGGCAAGGCAATGATGGGAGTTATAAGGCTGGTTACTGTTGAATCTGGCTATGTTATTGTAAGCTTGTTCTAGTTTGGGAGAAGGTTTGACTAGAGGTGAGTTAGGACAGGGGAGGCATAGAGGAGACATGGAAGGAGATAGGCTTGGGCAAGGGTGGATTTGGAGTTGGGAGAAAGAAATTTCTTATTCCTGTAGAGAAGACCCAGTTTCATGTTAGTTTGTTTTGATACAGTGTTGGATATGGATGTCGAATTTGAGTTGGTCATCGATTATTACCCAGTAACTTAGTGTGAGGCTCAGCTTTGATGAGAGTGTTATCTAGTGAAGAAATAGTAAAGATGGATTTAAGGTGGTAGAGAGTTTGGGGAAAAAAATAGTAGGAGGTTAGTTTTTGGGGGTCGCGTATAAGCTGATGCTCTGGGAGCCATTTTTCCACAGATGAGCAGGAGTATTGGGTGATGGAAGTTTATAGATGCTGTCAGCAGAAGAAATAAGAGTAGAGTCATCAGTGTACTGTATGAGGGTGGAGGTGTTACAGGAGAAGTAAAGATGATTGGTGAAGATGGTGAATAGGAGGGGGCCAAGGATCGAGCCTTGAGGGACACTAGTTTGGATAGGTAGGAAAGGGGAGCAAGCAGATTGCCAACTGACAGACTGGAGCCTATTTGATAGCTTGAGAACCAGTGAATAGTAGAGGGGGAGATATTAAGGTCAGTAAGCTTAGTGAGTTAGCTTGGAATGGGAGTCAGTATCAAAAGCTTTAGAGCGGTAAAGAAAGAGGCAAGACACGAGGAGGTCTTTATCCCTGGCTTTAGCAACAGTGTGAGTAAAGGATAGGAGGGCAGGAGAAGTGCTGTGGTGTGACCTAAAGCCATGTTGAGTGGGGGTCAGAAAATATTCATTAATAAGGTGAGTTAAAAGCTGATTGTGAATACATTTTTCGAGGATTTTGGATAGAGGAGATAGGATAGCAATGGGTCCAGAGTTAGAGGGCTCAGTAGAGGTATCGCCTTTGTGAAATGGAATGGTGTAGAAAGAGTTCCAGATGTTGGGGACAGTAGACCCTTGGATACATCTATATATTAGGATAGAGACAGGATAGGCTGTGGAATGACCAAAGAGTTTAAGAAAGAGGGGAGGGAGGTTATCGGTAGAGGGAGAACAAGGTTTCAGTTTTAGTAGAAGTGAATAGATGTAGGCTGAGGAGACGGGATTAAGAGGGAAAGGAGTTGTGTTGCATGTATAGTGAGTGCTGTGAGGGTGGTTACAGCTTTGGGAGGGTTGGGTAAGTTTTTGAACATATTCGAAGAAGTGGGTATTAAGTAAGGTGGCAGTTTCTAAGTGAGAATTATTAGGGTAGGGGTTGGGGGTGGAAGGTTGACCTATATTTAAGATTTTATTGATGGTATGTCAGAATTTTGGGGATTAGACTTTTGGGATTGCTGGGGATTATAAAAGTAGCTTTTCTTGACTTCGATAATTGGCATTTTTGCTAGATTTCTTATTTATTTATATTTTTGTAGGAATGTTGCCGATTTAGTTTGTAACCGTTGTTTTCATTGTTTGCCTCTGCTAGATTTCTTATTTATTTATATTTTTGTAGTAATGTTGCCGATTTAGTTTGTGACCATTGTTCGTCTCTGCTAGATTTCTTATTTATTTATATTTTTGTAGGAATGTTGCCGATTTAGTTTGTAACTGTTGTTTTCATTGTTTGCCTCTGCTAGATTTCTTATTTATTTATATTTTTGTAGGAATGTTGCCGATTTAGTTTGTAACCGTTGTTACCATTGTTTGTCTCTGCTAGATTTCTTATTTATTTATATTTTTGTAGTAATGTTGCCGATTTAGTTTGTGACCATTGTTTGTCTCTGCTAGATTTCTTATTTATTTATATTTTTGTAGGAATGCTGCCGATTTAGTTTGTAACCGTTGTTTCCATTGTTAGCCTCTGCTAGATTTCTTATTTATTTATATTTTTGTAGGAATGTTGTCGATTTAGTTTGTAACCGTTGTTTCCATTGTTAGTCTCTGATAGATTTCTTATTTATTTATATTTTTGTAGGAATGTTGTCGATTTAGTTTGTAATTGTTGTTTCCATTGTTTATCTCTTTCTCTCAGGAGAGATTAGGGTGTTTTTGGTGAGCCAAGGCGAGTAGTCGGCTTTGACTCTCACATTGCTAAGAGGCGCTAAAGATTCAAGTACATCAAGTAAAATGTGATTAAAGTGTAGAATGGCTTCATTAAGAGGGAGGTACTTAAGGAAGCCCCAGTTTATGGAAGTGAACCTGTTACTGAAGGTTTCAGGATTGAAAGAAGAAAACTTGCGACATTCTCTAAACTGGTGGAATTTAGGTATTTGGGAAGAGTAACGTGGGACTTGGATAGAGAGGTGGCCACCTAGGGTGTTGGGCAGGGTGTTAGGGTCATGATATAGGGGGTGGGGTCAGAGGTAAGAATCCAGTCTAAGGTGGTACCGTGTGCATTGTTGTTGTTGTTGAAGTGGGTAGGAGTTGTGATAAATTGATGGAAGCTATGGAGGTTGATTTGAAGGGAGGGAGAAGTAGAGGATAGAGTTTTTGCCAGTCGATATTTACGTCACCTAGTAGTAGTAGTAAGGTCTCATAAGGGATATCAAAAGAAATCCATGCTAGAATAGATTTGAGAATGGAATGCTGTTTCCAGGTGGGATATAGCTAGAGGCAATGGCGAATTTCTTATGGGGGTTGAGGTGACAGTTTAGAAGTAGTAATTCAGCTGGTTAAAAATTAGGCAAAGATATTGGTAAGGGGGATAGGTTAAGGTGTTCAGAATACATAATTGCTACACCTCCACCTTTTATGGTGGTTCTATCTTGGCAATAGATGTCATAGTGGGGAGGTAGTATTTCAATGTTAAAAATATGTGGTTTTAGCCAAGTTTCAGATAATGCCAGACTGTATGGTGAATGGTGGGTGATCCAGGAGTGTAGTTCTGTAACTTTATTAGGTAGACTTTGTAGGTTAATAGCAAAATTAGAGAGATGTTTAATGAGACAGGTGTTTGTTGTCATTGGGCTAGATGGGCCTGGGTCGGGGTGGATGTTGCCGGATGATAGAAAATTGTTAGAAAAAGGGGAGGTTTATTTGCATAAAGGTAAAAGCTAGTGGGTTTGTATTCAGATTTGAAGGATGTGATAGAGACAAAGAACATTTTTATGTTGATGAGATGTGTGAAGGAAGAGTTACAGAGAGAGGGGCAAATTAGGAAGGGCAGGGAGGGTTCCTTATGGAGAATAGAAGTGTAGTTTGGGGATGAATGTGAAAAATAAAGGTGTGTATGATAGGAGGTAAGTAAAGAGAGGTACATAAGTAGGATTGATGTGAGGTAGAGGGGGGCATGGTGTGAAATGAGATAATGATAGTAGAACGATGACAGAGAGCTAAGTAAACGTGTGTGGGGGGAGTTTATTTACTAGGGAGGTCAGGGGTGTGAAATAAGATGAAAACAATGAAAGGGGAGTATTAAGGAGAGATTACTTTACAAGGTAGAGAGGAGTGAGCAAGAAGGGAGCATTAGTAGGTTAAGGAAAGGTATAATCAAAGGCTAGAGATATGCTAAAATGCTGTGAGTGTGGGGGGGGAAGATAATGAGAGGGAGGGGCTGAGAGAGTGGGGGTGTGGTCTGGGTAGGTATAAACAGTAATTGAGTGTGGGGGAGATAATGAGAGGGAGGGGCTGAGAGAGTGGGGGCGTGGTCTGGGTAGGTATAAACAGTAATTGATATATTAGTAGATGTAGGGGACGGATAGGAAGATATTTGGAGAGGAGTGGTAGGATGTTTACAGGGGACAGCTGTGAATGGATAAGTAAGGCGCGTGGGAGAGGTTGGAAACTAAGAGTAGCTAGAATAAATTAAATGAAAGTGGCAGTGGGTGGGAATGGGGATAGGGGAGCAGAGTAAACCAGAGCATAGTGATGGCGAACAGAACGGGTTGGACAAGGAAAAGGCAGTCACTACAAAAAACAATCAGCAGGCCAGGAGGAAAACAGTAAGGAGTCAGCAGGTAAGTAGAAGAGCTGGGGAGGTGTAGGCAGAGAGGGAAGAGATGTTATAGTGAGGTAAACCCAGGTATTCACAAGAAGATAAAAACAGCTAAAAGGAAACCACAAACAGAAAACAAAAAAATACTATAGCTAACCAAGAGAGTTTGCACTAGGGTAGTGACAACTTACTGATAGCAGAGAGAGAGAGACAAAGAGGCAAGGTTTTTAAAAAAGAAGTGAGTGCTGGGGGGTATTAAAGACTCACCTGGAACCAGAGTACTGCCATGTCCTCCCTTCATGCTAGTGCAAGAAAGCAGAGTACAGTTGCATTTTCTGTTGCATATCCTAATGCATGACAGTGTAGCACAGCTCTGTTCTGGCTGCATGCTAATGTGGAACCAGATTCAAGCTTTGTTTTCCTTGTACCCTAGTGTTAAGAATCAGTGTACAGCTTTGTTCTCTCTCACACTGTAAACTATGGAACCAGAACACAGCTCTGATCTACATTACACAGTAGTGTATAAAGACAGAGTGCATCTCTGTTTTTACTTTCACAAATGCCGATGGAACCAGAGTACAGCTCTGTTCTCTCTTATGTCTTCATGTACAAAGGCAGGGTAGATATCTCTTCATCCTTACACCCTTGAGTACGTAACCACAGTACACCTCTCTTCTTCCTTACACCCTTGAGTACGTAACCGCAGTGTACCTCTCTTCTTCCTTACACCATTGAGTACGTAACCACAGTACACCTCTCTTCTTCCTTACACCCTTGAGTACGTACCTCTCTTCTTCCTTACACCCTTAAGAGTACCCAACCACAGTACACCTCTCTTCTTCCTTACACCCTTGAGTATGTAACCACAGTGTACCACTCTTCTTCCTTACATCCTTGAGTACGTAACCACAGTGTACCCCTCTTCTTCCTTACACACTTGAGTATGAAACCACAGTGTACCCGTCTTCTTCCTTACACCATTGAGTACATAACCACAGTGTACCTCTCTTCTTCCTTACACACTTGAGTATGTAACCACAGTGTACCTGTCTTCTTCCTTACACCCTTGAGTACGTAACCACAGTGTACCTTTCTTCTTCCTTACACACTTGAGTATGTAACCACAGTGTACCTGTCTTCTTCCTTACACCCTTGAGTACGTAACCACAGTAAACCTCTCTTCATCCTTACACCCTTGAGTACGTATCCACAGTGCACCTCTCTTCATCCTTACACCCTTGAGTACGCAACCACAGTGCACCTCTCTTCTTCCTTACACCCTTGAGTATGTAACCACAGTACACCTCTCTTCATCCTTACACCCTTGAGTACGTAACCACAGTGTACCTCTCTTCTTCTTTACACCCTTGAGTACATAACCACAGTACAGCTCTCTTCTTCCTTACACCCTTGAGTATGTAACCACAGTACAGCTCTCTTCTTCCTTACACCCTTGAGTACGTAACCACAGCACAGCTCTCTTCTTCCTTACACCCTTGAGTACGTAGCCACAGTACACCTCTCTTCTTCCTTACACCCTTGAGTACATAACCACAGTGTACCTCTCTTCTTCCTTACACCCTTGAGTATGTAACCACAGTGTACCTCTCTTCTTCCTTACACCCTTGAGTACGTAACCACAGTGTACCTCTCTTCTTCCTTACACCCTTGAGTACGTAACCACAGTGTACCTCTCTTCTTCCTTACACCCTTGAGTATAACCTCAGTAAAGGTTTGTTCTTCTTTATACTCTGAGTGCTTGATAGTACAGAGCAGCACTGCTCTTCCTTTCCATCTTCATAGCCTAGTATTCACCGATGAGCCTAACTGTCCTGAAGGGCCATTTTAAGTACCTTCATAGCCTAGTATTCACCGATGAGCCTAACTGTCCTGAAGGGCCATTTTAAGTACCTTCACAGCCTAGTATTCACCGATGAGCCTAACTGTCCTGAAGGGCCATTTTAACTACCTTCATAGCCTAGTATTCACCGATGAGCCTAACTGTCCTGAAGGGCCATTTTAAGTACCTTCATAGCCCAGTATTCACCGATGAGCCTAACTGTCCTGAAGGGCCATTTTAAGTACCTTCATAGCCTAGTATTCACCGATGAGCCTAACTGTCCTGAAGGGCCATTTTAAGTACCTTCACAGCCTAGTATTCACCGATGAGCCTAACTGTCCTGAAGGGCCATTTTAAGTACCTTCACAGCCTAGTATTCACCGATGAGCCTAACTGTCCTGAAGGGCCATTTTAAGTACCTTCACAGCCTAGTATTCATCGATGAACCTAACTGTCCTGAAGGGACATTTTAAGTACCTTCATAGCCTAGTATTCACCGATGAGCCTAACTGTCCTGAAGGGCCATTTTAAGTACCTTCATAGCCTAGTATTCACCGATGAGCCTAACTGTCCTGAAGGGCCATTTTAAGTACCTTCATAGCCTAGTATTCACCGATGAGCCTAACTGTCCTGAAGGGCCATTTTAAGTACCTTCATAGCCTAGTATTCACCGATGAGCCTAACTGTCCTGAAGGGCCATTTTAAGTACCTTCATAGCCTAGTATTCACCGATGAGCCTAATTGTCCTGAAGAGCCATTTTAAGTACCTTCATAGCCTAGTATTCACTGATGAGCCTACCTTCATAGCCTAGTATTCACCGATGAGCCTAACTGTCCTGAAGGGCCATTTTAAGCCTAACCAATGATGTTAGAATCAAACCCTGTACCTTGTGTTTATGAAGTAAAGGCCTCAGCTATTATGCCAGACTCACCCATCACCCACCGTACAGCTCAGTCAGTCCCGTGATAATGCTGTTGTACCAGCACAATAGTGTCAGAAAGCTGCCTACAGCTCCTGCCTCACTAAAGACAAATTTGCATTGATTACAATCTAGATAACAGAAGCTACATATTTCTCACTACTGCTAATAACATGTTGTCTTGCGCATACATTTGTGCAGGAAGGTTCAGTACAGCTCCATTTTCTCAGGTTAAGTCAGCTCAGTAAACAACGTGGCAAGTAGCACTTGTTCCTTTCATTGTAAGCTCAAAACTCCACTCCAGAGAATTTTTTTCTCAGGTAGATAGTACAAATGGAGGCATGAAAGGGTATAAAGAGGTAATTGGGAACATATTTTTTGTGAGTGTGGTGAGTTGGTGGACTTCAAGGATTCCCTGCGGGATGCACTGTCGGAGATGCTGGGTGGGCTGATTGGTCTGACGAGGGAGATGATTTTCCTGAGCTATGATACAGAATCAGAATTCCCTAGACATGGTAAGGCCTTGCTGTGTCTAATTATGGTGGCTGCCAAAAAAGCAATTACTAGAAAATTACTAGAAAATGGAAATCAAAATCTAAACCATCAATATTGGAAGGAGTAAATATAGTAACAAAGATAAACAACTGGAATTGAGATCTTTAGTGTAATGATTGAGTGAGAAAGATTGGGTAGATCATAAGTGATGTACAATGCTGGAAATTGGGACTGTGTCAGTATGGTCTGTGATGTAAAATGCTTATGACTAGGATTGCGTCAGTGTGGTTTCTTTTCATTTATATAAATGTACGATTGCCTGTGTAGTAAGTGATGGTTTAATTAAGAGGTTTCTGGTTTAAAAAAAAGCAGGAATTGAATAATTTATGAAATATTGCTTAGGTCACAGGATATATAGCAATATATGTGAAGTATAATGTTTGTTATGTTAATACAGTTTGTGCCAATAAATAATGAAGCTCCCAGCAGAGTAAACACCTCTTGGCTAGCGAATAATAGTATAAGACAAAATTCAATGGTAGTAGCTAAGAGGCGACCATAGCACAACTCAAAAGCCAGCGTAGTCACTTTACTAATATGCTTTGATAGTAAAGTAATTCAAACAAGAAGTATCCGTTAAAAATAATAAACAGCTGTTTTTATTATGCATGCAACAAGTAAGCGCTTTCACATAAGCTTCGTCAGACTGTTAAATTTCAAAAATACATTCAATCACAGCTTTTTATATTGGTCAGTCACATGTTGGTCTAACTAATAAGACTTATATTACACTTAAAGATACATTCTCAAGCCTATAAGGTAAATTTTTAGCCATACTCAAATTAAAAAAACAAATAACGAGCGAAGTTCCGCTATAGCGAATGATGCAGCTCGTATCACATTAGTAATATAGTCAATACACTAGTCATTCAGACCCAGATGAATATCAAACTATATAAAATATATATGATACATATAAATAGAATGTATAAACTGCAAATAGTGCGTGCATCTTTACACTTCAATTTATCACAGTATAAAATCTGTCATATTCAGTAATAAATTCAGTAATGGAGATTTTACAAGTGAGCGCTCAAGATGTTGATTTGATTGGTGACATCAGTTTTAACAAAATTCTTTAGATTTAATATTGTAGGATAGTCTTTATAAAGTAGTTAGTTTTTATTGTTTTATTTAGGAAATGTTAGATAAAAACGTCTTAAAAAATTTTAGATAGTAAAGTATTTATCTAATAATTCCTGTATATAGCATATCTTGTTGTTTATTTAATGCTTTTACATGCACTCAGTTATAATTTTATGAGTGATATACCACTTGTAAGTGAACGCCTATAAAGCTGATTTGATTTGTGATGTTAGTTATAATAAAATTGTTTAGATTTAACATCATAAGATAGACTTTATAATGCAGTTAGCATTTATTGTTTTATTTAGGAAGCATCAGGTAAAATATTTTAAAAAATTTTATTAGTGGTTAACGTAAATGGGGTTATACTGTGATAGATTTATTTATTTTATTTATTTATTTATTGACATTTGTTAACCGGGTTTGTCAACTGGGCTTGTGGCCCATTTTCAGTGGAGTCTATGAACAAAAATGGACCAGCACGATAAGAATTGCCAATCAGAAATTTATTCCATCAATCCATCAATCCATACAAAGCAATGGTAGTGACCATTACTGAAAACAAACTGGTTTCGGCTTGTGTAAGCCTTTCTCAATGCTAAAAATTCAAAAAGATCTCCACCATTTTGAACACTATTTATAGTGCAGCTCTTAAAGGAGCATACCTCCAAAACCTCAATTTATATATTTTTTTATATTTCTTAATAAAGAAATTTCTGACATAGAGAACCATACAGAACCATACAACATGTATATTGTAAGAATCATATTCATATAGGATATATGTAAATAAATAAATTTATATGTACATATATTTTGTATATACATATTTATCTCCTTCCTCATGAAAACAATGTTATCCCAATGTTTATATAATATAGAGACCATATCATACACATAAATATATTATATATATGTGACTAAAATATAAAAAAATTAACAGGTCTGAAAAAATACAATGTTAATCATGAGTTACATGTTTGTATTTAATAGCCCTCTTATAATTGTTCCAATATATTTAATCCTGGTCTAAAAAGACCCCCCAATTTGGTGATCCATTTGTTTTCCATATCATTAAGCTTCTGATGCCATCCTGCTTTAAAATTTCTGTGTAACATGATCCTGTCTATAACGACAAATTTAAATGTAGCAGACGGGTGTTCCAAAGTATGTTTGCACAATGCATTTGTAATGCGTCTATATCTAATCGCACTCATGTGCTCGCCTATTCTGAATTTAACTGGCCTGGAAGTCTGTCCAATATAAAATGCAGAACAGGTGCACGTGGCCAAATATACCACCCAGTCTGAACTACAATTTGCAAATATCCTAATGTCAAAAACCTGGGAAGTATTCCTGCTTGAAAACTCATTCGTTTTTAACATATGTTTGCAAGCAGAACAGTGGCCGCATGGAAAACAGCCTTTCAATATATCCCCAAATAGAGTAGTTTGTTCTGGTATATTCGGAATATATCTCTTATAATGGGTGAAATGTGAATTCAAGTTTCGTCCCCTTCGATAAGAGAATAAACATCGATCAGGTAATATTTGATTCAGAGTATCCTGTGATAATAAAATATCCCAATGTTGATTAATGATATCTGTGAAACGATTTGTATTTGTCCCATAAGTAGTTACTAACATTAAAGGTTGATTGCATTGTTGTGCAGAATTTGCCAAGTTGTGTGATTTATATTGCAACAGTTCAGAACATGCTAGCCTATTGGTTGCATCCATAGTTATAGAAATATTGTGTGCCTTATAACCATGATTAATAAATCATTTAGACAAATCAACACTGAAGTTTGAATACTCTTCCACAGAAGAGCAGATCCTTTTGATCCTCATAAATTGAGATTTAGGAATATTGCGGATGATGTGGCGTGGATGGCAACTCTCAGCATGTAACAACGTGTTATATTCTGGAAATTTTCTATGAACTGAAGTGGCTAGTGTATTATCCCAAAGCCTAGTTACCAAAACATCCAGAAACACGATATGTTTACGATCAATAGTAGCCGTGAATTTAATACCAAAAGAGTTGTCATTAAGATAGGCTACAAATTGAGATAGTTCTTCCTCATCGCCACGCCACACCATCCAACAATCATCCAGATACCTCCTCCAGATGTCTAAATGTTGTAAATATATGTTGTGTTGACCGTCATATATAAATGTGGCCTCATAATAACCCATAAAAAGGTCTGCATATATGGGTGCAAATGAGGCCCCCATTGCTGTTCCCTTGATTTGCCAATAAGCTTTTCCATGATAATAAAAGATGTTCTTACGTAGCACAATTTCCGTTAATTTAATCAAAAAATTGTTAAACCCTGTTGAATATAAATCTGATTTGTAAAGCCAATATGATACAGCAAGAATGCCTAAGTCATGAGGAATGCTAGTATATAGTGAAGCCACGTCCAAAGTACACAGCCACCACGAAGATTCTAACTGAGAATCTTTAACAATATTAAGGAATTCAGTAGTGTCCTTGATACGTGATCTAATTTGAGTTAGCAATGGTTTTAAATATTGTGTAAGGAAGGCTGACAATGGTTCCATTAAAGAACCTCGGCCAGACACAATCGGTCTACCAGGGGGATGAAGTGCATCTTTATGTATTTTAGGTAGCAAATACAAATATTGTGGAATAGGTTCCTCCACCTTCATTTGTTTAGCTACCTGCTCACTAATCACCCCCTGGTCAGCCGCTAGATCTAAAAAACAATCAATCTCTTCCTTAAATTGTAAAGTAGGATCAATACTTAGTTCCATATAGAAGCTAGAATCTGATAGTTGACGCAAGGCTTCATCTATATATACTTGATGGTCCATAACCACAATAGCACCCCCTTTATCGGCCATAGTAATAACTAAATCTTGGTTATTTTTAAGTTCCAACAAAGCTTTTCTTTCTACTGCATTAAGATTATTAGATTTTGGCTCATACAAATTGGCGAAATGTAATTCTTTCATTATGCACTCCCTAAAGATCGAAACATGTTTGTTCATTGGTGGAATAAAGGTAGATTTTCCAAATCTAAAGTCAGTTGATCTTTGAGTGGTTTCACTATCTGCAAAAAATATTTTAAGGTTTAGTAATCTGCAGAAATCATTGACATCCTGTAATAACTGATTTTCCGAAACAATAGCACTTGGGACAAAATTCAATCCTTTATTCAGCAATCCTATGTGTATAGGAGAAAGAACAAATGAGGATATATTATGAACATTATTGTTTATTTCACCATTTGTTGCAATAGATTTTGTAATGTTGGTGTTGTTAAACCTGGATCTGTGCTTTCTGCCCCCCCTCCTCCTACCCTTGAGTCTAAAGGGGGCAGTTGTCTTCTTTTGGCAACTGGGGACACCTGGCATGAAGAAACTTCACCATAAGTAGCCGAGGAAGTTTCCTCCTCTGAAGTGGCATCAGGTAAAGCATTCTGATGTCTAAGAATTGACCTGGGCCGTTTTCGGTTGACATTGTGAGTATTCTTACGGTCACTGAATCTTACTGTTTTCTGACTAACAAAAGGCTTCCCTTTCTCGTAATCCATAAGATCACGATTGAACTTGTTGATCTTACGTTTCATTAGTTGTTTTTCTAGTATAGAAAGTTCTTTAGCCAAATCCGAAACATTCTGGGAATAAAACTCTTCCTGATTGAATTGTTCGACCTCTGCACACAAATTTTGAATCTCTGCACACAAATTTTGAATCTCTAAGAGATGATTAGTAATGGTTCTATCATAATATCTTAACAAACAATCTACAAAATGCATAGATGATGAATGTTGGGCTTCAGCCCAATCCTTAGATAACTCACTGTCTATATGGGCTACTAAAGGTTGCAAACGCACCCTCAATCCCCTTGGTGTAATGTCTTTTGTTTTATAGGCTTTAAACAGTTTCATATGCCACACATTTGAATGCAATGTTTTCATCTGTCTACTAAGCTTTGAAAACATAAGTCCACATTTATGTTGGTCATCCTGTATATTGTTAGATATGTTGGGTCCAGTATTGTTGGTTAAACCAAACACTTCTAAATTGTCTCTGTCGGCCGAAAGCCCCTGTAAAATTCCATTCAAATCCATCATAAGATGATATACTAAGAATAATAAAAAATTATTATTCTAATCTAACTCTTAACAGTCAGGACAATATAAACCTATGAGACCTCCAGATAGATTTCAAAAATAATCTATAGTAAACTATATCAAAAGATTGAATGTTTCAAATGTCCAGCTGAAAAATGTCAAACATCCACACCTATATTACCGGTTGTTAAACCTCTATTACAATAAGCAGCCCAACATCACTATCAAATAAGATTCACAAAAAACTAGCAAAGAGAACCATGTTGTTCATAGTGTCCACATTAACTTAAATCCATCATGATCTTGAAAATCCAAGAGTGTAAAAATAAATAAAAGATAACCATCGACCTGCGTCTCAAATTAGTTATGCCTGTTATAAAAATTATGTCCAACTTTAACATTCCATGCCTTATGGAATAATGATCATATATCCAAATTATTGGTTATTTATGTTGGATTAAACTACAACACAGGTCCAAAACTGTTACCAGGCCGACTTTCGTCTCATCCTGGAATTCCAATGCCAATAGGTATTTTTGTTGGCACACACTGATTGATGGCCACCGTAAAGAGGTCTATATATTTAACCATAAAAAATTCTGATCAGCTGTAATGAAAAGACTCCTGCTGGACACCCGAAAGAATATTATACAACTAAGTTTATTCCAGTTGTTATAATGAGAAATCTAGTGGAGGTCACACAAGCAAAATGCCCAAAAACCAGCGCTGAGTGGAAAAACTATTATTAAATTATATATAATTTGTTAATTATTTTTAACCAGACCCAATTACATACCTACATTATCCAGTAAATATGTTGATAAATGACCCACACATTGAATAATGTGCTATAAACCACATGGGCCCTCACCATTATTCATGAACCGTGAATCCATAAACTGAAGAAAAACATGAACCGGAATGTAACCCTTACATAAATCTATGAGCTATAAACCTATAGCCTAAAGGGCATAAAGCAAAATGTAGTAACCATTTATGCAACACCAGTTATTATAATCACATGTAAATTGTTAATTGATTAGTTAAACATATCCATATCTGAATACTCCCATTCATTCAATTCAATTACAATTGTTGTTAACTTATTTGGATTAAACAAAAACATGCGATATAGAAAACATTATGTTGGCAAAAGTCATAAGTCGTAGTTGGTTCTGCTAAGATAATGTCCCAATCAATCCAAAAGCCGATGTAGTTATATCAGTGGTATAAAGAAAATATACTGTTTGCCATAATCATGTCCATCGTTGTGTGTATTCCAAGAGGCCAAGGCCCGTACGTTGTTACGGCGTACTTCAAACCAGTCTGCACAATTTAATAGTCCCACAACCTCAAGGCCCAATTTCATTAAATAAAACGACCAAAGTGAGAGACCAGTATGAATAACATATTAGTAATAACTAAATTGCTCATACATAGGCCTCCACGAGTGCAATATAGATTTTAAATAAGTTTGCATTGAGTTTTAAATAATGGCATATCCTCGTTGGCTGTGGAAAAAATTATAGTACAGTACCTTATAGATGGTAATAAGCCGAAAAAAATATATCAGTAGATGACCAAAACACACCAAACAAGCATGAAAATAGTCCATAACAGTCAAAAAATCAGGTCGATCAAATCCAACGAACCGTCCACTAGTTATAAAAATGGATGTTCCCAAAACAATGTGTTCCAAGCCTGTTGAAACCACAAACCCTCATAAAGACAGTCAATGGAAAAAGCAGATGACCGGTACAAGAAAGAGGCATACGATAAATAAACTCCAAAATGGAACACCAATGCACTATTAACAGAAGGCGAAGCCCAAACAAAAGCTGCTAGGTGAAGTTAAACTGCAATCCAAGCGTCCCCAGCGTGAAATGAAGAACCGTAATGTAAAATCCAAAGTACATGCACGTAGGAGACCAGAGGAGAAAAGCTCCAGTAATACATTTTAAAACAAGTACAATTTTAAACAATATTGATATAATAGCAGTTATAGCAAAATGATTCACATATGTTGGGATACATGCATAAAGTTAAAGTTGCATTATAAAGAAGCTAAGTAACAATTTTACATAGATACAGTTCAATAGGTCAACAATAAACATTTTTTGTTTGTATAAAATTGTGCAAATGCATAGTAGACACATTGGAGGGAGAGGTGTAATGAGGTACTAAGTATGGTCCTTTTGAGGGTACATAAAGGGAAGGAATACTAGGTAGGGTCATGGCAAGGGCAGGTTCTGGAATTGAGAAAATAAGCTTGTAGTTCATTTTTAAAGTGTGAGGTGTGGGAGATTGAACGTAAGTCAAGGGGAAGTTTGTTCCAAGCATGGGTAAGGGAGTGTTTGTAGAGTAGTTTGCCTACTGACCTTTTTGGGTGGTAGACATCAAGTAATTGTTGGTTAGAAGTACGGAGGGTCCGGGATGGGATGTAGACTGAGACTAAGGAAGATAGAGATGGATAGAAGGAGGGTTTATAAAGAATAGAGTGTAGCATATGAAATTGATAAGATAGCAGAAACTGGGGAAGTTCAAGCCACTGAAGAAAGTTTAAAGAAATGCAGTGGTGTGAGTTGTATGGGGAATTAGTAATGAATCTGGCTATTTTATGGTAAGTCTGTTGCAGTTTGTTTAGAGAGTGGAGGCCTGGATATTTGTAAGAACTGGGGCGGCGTATAAGAGGGAGGGGAGGAGGAGTTCCTGGCCCAGGGTAAGTCTAGATTCAGGGGTTAGGATTTTTTTGTTCCGATATAGCAGACCTAGTTTCTGGTTTATTTTTTTTATACATTGGAGTATGTGTAGGCTGAACTTGAGTTCATCATCGATAATGACCCCTAGGAGTTTTGTGTGGGTGTCAGGTTGGATAGTTGTATTGTTAGAAGATTGAATAAAAAAGGAGCTTTTGTGATGAGAAAGAGAACGGGGAAGGAAAAGTAGGAGTTTGGTCTTTTTGGGATTTAGGATCAATAGGTTGTGAGAGAGCCATTGTTCAGTGGATAGTAGGGCCTGTTGGGTCAGGGAGTGTAGTTCAGGAATGTTATTTGAGATGGATATAAGTGTGGAGTCGTCGGCATACTGAATAAGGGAGGATTCTTTTCATGAGGTGTAAAGATCATTGGTGAAGATGTTAAACAAAATGGGTCCCAAGATGGAGCCTTGGGGAACACCAGTGGAGACAGGAAGGAAAGGTGAGGAGGATGAGAGCCATTTGACAGATTGTTCCCTGCCAGATAGGTAACTATTAAACCAGGCAAGTGCGGAGGGGGATAGGCCAGACAGGTAACTATTAAACCAGGCAAGTGCGAAGGGAGATAGGTGGAGATTTGAGAGTTTGGATAGCAGTAGAGGATGAGAGACAGTATTGAAGGCTTTGGAGAGATCTAGGAAGAGACAGGAAATGAGTTTATTGTTGTCTAGGGCCCCTGCAATGATATGAGTGAAGGAGAGGAGGGCGGTGGTGGTGCTTTGGTGAGGAAGAAATCCATGTTGGGTAGGGGTAAGTAAGTGGTGTGTGAGGAGGTGATTGAGAAGCTGTGAGTGAATACATTTTTCTAATATCTTGGAGAGGGGGGACAGAATGGCAATGGGTCGGTAGTTTGAGGGGTCAGTGGAGTTTCCACCTTTATGAAGAGGGATAGTGAAGAAAGATTTCTAAAGGGTGGGGACAGTTGATTCCAGAATAGATCGATTAATTAGTATAGATACGGGATAGGCAATTGAGTCAGCAGCAAGTTTGAGGAATGTAGGAGATAGATTGTCAGTGGAAGGAGAGCAAGGTTTTAGCTTGAGTAGTAGAGATTGGATGCAAGTAATGGGAACTGGCTCAAAAGAAAACAAAGTTGTGTTAGTGGGACTTGGAGAGGTGGGTGTCGAAGTAGAGTTTGGCTTAGAGGTTACCAGATTTTGGATGGAAGAGATAAAAGTGTTTATTCAGGAGGGTAGCCGTTTCCTGAGAGGAAGAGTTAGGGTATGGGGAGGGATTAGAGGGCTTTCCAGGATAGAGGATGTTGAGAGTTGACCAAACTTTTTGAGGATTGGATTTGTTGTTAAGCTGAGCAGAGCTATAGTATAACTTTTTGTCATTAGTTGTATGTTTTTTTGCAAGGTTCCTCAGATGCCTATATTTTTGAAGAAAAGGTGGTTGTTTAATTTTAGTCCAGGTTTTCCAAGCATGATCTCTTTGTTTCATAAGGGACCTAGTCTCTTTGGAGAGCCAGGGAGCATGGTTTGATTTTACTCTGATCTTCCTAGAGGGAGCTAAGGAGTTTAGAGTATTCATGAAGATGCTATTGAAAGTGCTTACAGCATCGTTTACGGAGAGGTGTTTTAGAATGGACCAATCTATGTTGTGGAGAATGGAGTTAAATTGGGATGAATTGAAAGTCGATAGTTTTGGACAGTCTTTGTTTGAAGAATAAAGATGCACGCACTATTTGCAGTTTATACATTCTATGTATATGTATCATATATATTTTAAAAAGCTAATTTAAAAGCTATCATGAATATGTGGATATGGATGTTTTTCATGCATTCAGAATTTTAATCCATCTTCTGGTCCTTTCTTGAAGTGCAAGATATACCCTCTTACATACATACTTGGTGACAGTGGTGCAGATCTGGGATCCCACCTGACATATTTAGGACTGCAGTGGGATCCAATTTCCATCTGTCTGTCACAGTTCATAGGATCCTATGAGGTTACTAAGCTAATGGCCCCAAAGCTGCTTTAAGCCTAGCCATTCATTCCTCAAAATTTCCCCCAATTATCAATGTACACAGGCTAGAATGATTTTGTATATGCCTTTGTCTTAGAGCATCTACAAGCTGCCCTTGTTCATAAAGGCCATAAGTGAGAAACCAGGATGAATTTACAGTTTCCCATCCACTGGTCCAAAATGTGTTTGAATAGGCTTACAGAAGAGCTCTGTTTCACATGAGTGGACAGTCTCTTCTAGAGAAAGGGTAATCTCTGAGACAATACCTGCCCCTCCAACATGTTTTATGTTACAGACAAGGTATAGATCCTCAGACTGGGTAAGTCTAATGCTGTTTATTTTATGAATATGTAACAGATCTATCAGGTCAGATCGGAGAATTCCTTGCATGCATACCTCTCAACTGTCCAGATTTTTGCAGAATGTTCACCTTTTTGCCACTTATTTTTGGCGTGTTCCTCATACACTTTGTGGTTTTCTGACAAATCACCAGTATGATCTGAGAATTAAAGTCACTAAATAATGATATCTCTTTGAGTTGCAGACTTCATGTCCTTCAGACAATGCGTGCCAACACAAAATCTGTTACTCTAGCAATTTTCTAAGTTTATAAGAACAATATTTTATTTATTTATTTATTTCCAGTTTGATTACCGGGGAGGTCCACTGGGACCCGAGGACCAGTTTTCAGTGGAGGCTCGGGGAGAAAAGCTCCAAAAATACAAATTACAAAAATATGAATAATATAAGTGATACAGTGAGGAGACCAGTTTATACAATAGGAACATTCATTATTACAAATAGTCAAATACAAATTCACTAAGGTTTTTCTAAAGGGTTATACAATTATAAAGCTATTCTTATAGAGTAATTTGAGAAAATGCATTATATATGCACATAGAGAAGAGAGTTAAGAAGACTTTTTGCATGCATTCGTTTTAAACTGTGAATCTATTTACAATATATGCACAAAGAGGTTCAAGGATAAATAGCTGTAGGACATTTTGAGTGCTAGGGTACACTCTAGGTAGGATATCAATGTGTTCTTGGATAGTTTTTAGATGGGGTGAAGACAGGTGCATTTTCATTTAGTGGACAGATGTTTGAAAAGCTGAGTTTTGAAAATTTCAGCGTTTGCTATTGTTCTTAGAGAGGAAGGGAGAGAGGTCCAAGCTTGGCCAATAGTGAAGGAGATGAGAAGTTGGCCAGCTGGGCTTTTAGGTTTGTTGATAGCAATTGGGTTCTGATGTTCAGATCTGAGAGTTCTGTTGGGGATGTAGGATGGAAGGATGTTAGCTAGAGCAGGACAGTTAGCTGGATGAAATACAAGTTTGTGTGCTGTGGTGAGCTGTAGATAGTTTAGGTAGTTTGGTAGTTCTAGCCAGTTTAGGGATTGAAGGGAAAGGCAATGATGGGTGGAATTTTTACTGTTGGAGGCAAATTTAGAGATTTTGTTGTAGCAGCTTTCTAGTTCAGAGGTGATAGAGCATGACAGGTTGGTTATGAGAGGGGCTCCATATAATAATGAGGGCAAAAGGTAGGTAGTGGCCAAAGTGCGTCTGGTGGAGTAAGAGAGAAGGCAATTGTTCCTATATAGTATACCTAGGTTTTGGTGGGTTTTCTTAATATTCTGTTAAATATGTATGTCAAACTTAAGGAATTCGTCGACTGGCAGAGGGAACCACTTCAATAGGGGAGTTGGAGTGACTAAGGACTTTGAAAGTATCTTTATCATAGGAGTAGGACTTTATGGGGGAGAAGAGGAGAATTTTGGATTTGTTAGCGTTAAGGGAGAGGTGATTTTGGTGCATCCAGTTTTCAGTGGCTGAGAAAGCAGCTTGGGTTTTGAGGAGCAGTTCAGAGATGTTTCAGGCAGAGCAGACTAAGGTTGAATCATCTGCGTATTGAATAATTTTGGCATCAGGGATAGCAATGTGAAAGTTATTAATGAAAATATTAAATAGCATGGGTCCAAGGATGGATCCCTGTGGTACACCAGTTGGGGTAGGTAGGAGGAGGTGGAGGTTTTCCATTTGACTGCCTGAAACCTATCTGACAAGTAGCTAGAGAACCAGGATCGAGAGTTAGATGAGAGATGCAGGTATGATAGCTGAAGGAGAAGATGTTTATGGGAAACCGTATTGAAAGCTTTAGAGAGATCAAGCAAAACAGTAGAGACCAGGTGACCTGAATCTCGGGCTTTATTGACAGTTTCTAAGAAGGAAAGTAGAGCAGTAGTAGTACTATGGCCAGAGCAGAAGCCATGTTGAGTTGGTGTAAGAAGATGGTTTTGGGTTAGAAAAGGCAGAGCAGTAGTAGTGCTATGGCCAGGGGGGAAGCCATGTTGAGTTGGTGTAAGAAGATGGTTTTGGGTTAGAAAAGGCATAAGTTGGAAGTGGATACACTTTTCTAAGATTTTAGAGATTGGTGAGAGTAGAGCGACAGGGCGAAAATTTGTGATGTTGGTGTCCTTGCTTCCTTTGTGAAGAGGAAGAATGTAAGCTGAGCTCCAACGTTTGGGGACATAAGATTCCTTAATAGATCTATTGATAATGATGCTGATTGGGAGTGCTATCCCATCTGCAGCATATTTTAGGAAAGTGGGGGGAATATTATCAGGGGCATTAGGGCAGGGTTTAAGTTTAGACAGAAGTCTTTTTATAAAGTTAGTTGAGACAGGTTTGAGCTCGAACCTGAGAGGAGGGTTATTAGGTGAATTGGAGGGAGAAGATAGGGGAACAGATGGGTTATTGCTGGGGAATGGCTAATAATAGTAGTGCTTTAATATTTAAAATGTGTCCCTATATTTTCCCCTTTATCCCCACGTTATGTCATGCTTTGTCCAGATTTCTTATGCCAAGAGGTTGAGAGGTATACTTGTAGGTTAGGCACAGATCTCCCCTCAGTAGTTTGTAGGAGATGGAGTACAGGGACAGAGTTTTGAGACATTCCACATTGCACATAATATTTACACCCTGTATTCTTTTAGTGAGAAACCTCTATGGCCACTCCAGCTGTTGTAAATGCCTGGTCAGGCACATGCTGAACAGTGCATTGTACTTGATTGTTGGTCTAATGAGGGCCGAGTATAGTGGGACCATGATCTCCTTAGATCTGGATGCCATGGCCTTACAAGTTCTGCCACGTAGGAGGATTTTCAAAATACCATGCACACATGTTGATCAAAGTTCAGGTTACTGCCACCCTGCGTTCCCAAGTACCATTGGGTCTACTCTTAGGGGGAATGTTATCAGTATTGTAATTTGCAAGGGTGGTCTGGCACTTATTTGTCCGAGTCAGAACTTCCTGGAGGATTCTATATTTTTGGGGAATTCAAAGACTGCACCCAGCTTGTAGTCATTGGCAAATTTGGTCGGTCAAAGGCTCGCTACACTTGCCTTGACGTCAGAGAAGTGTTTTCCAAATAGGAGAGGTTCCAATGCCAAGCCCTGTCAGACATCACTAGTAAAAGGCCTTTTGGTGGAGGTGGATTCACCAACCCTAATTTCATGTGTATTATCTGTAAGCCATCTGGCTACCTATCAGGTGACATTGGGATTTTCATCTAAAGTTGTGAGTTTTTCTATAATACCCAAGTGAGGTGTTATGTCAAATGCCTTTGTCAGGTCAAAGTAGAAAGTATGCACCATTTGCCTTTGTCCAAGGCTCTAGTCATCATCTAGAATAAGTCCATCAAGTTTGGTATGAATGACCTGCCCTTGACAAAAATGAACTGGGATGGATCCAGTGTTTAAAAATCCCCTATGTCTTTGTTTATCAGGTTCACAATAATTCTTTTAATGGCCTTGCATACAAGGCTAGCCAAACCCATGGGCCTGTAGTTCCCTGGGTTTTTTTGATGGTTGGCCTTAGTATAGAGGGATGATAGTTGCAGTCCTCCATTTCCTACAGATGAAGCCCGTCTGGAGGCTGAAGTTGAATTGAGATTCCAGTTGGCCTGACAAACTGTGTTCCAAGCTATTTAGGAGGCATCCTGGGATATTATCAGGACCCATTGATGCAGTCTTTTTACCTTTAAGTGAAGTGAGGACCTGTTCTTTAGTGATAGTTGATACAGAATTGATAGAAGGTATTTCCTGGAGGGAAAGTGGGGGTGATGGGGGGTGAACTGCAGCTAAATTTATTGGCCAGAAAATTTGCTACATCCCCTGGTTCAGTATAGGGAGCTCTATTTACTATTAGTCCAGCACACTGTTTGGTGATCCCTTTGAGGTTGCATACATAACTGAAAAGTACCTTATGGTTATCCTTAGCCTGAGAGACTAATTTTTGACTGAAAGTTGGCTTTTGTGGACTTGATTAGTCCTATTAGTTGCTTGTTGAGACTAATGAGGCAGCATATCCTTTGGGCAATAGCCATTCCTATTTTTGGACAGGATTTTCTTTTACTTGTACTACCTATTTATACGGGGGCGTCCACCAACGGGGATTGTTTCGGGAGTTTGTCCCAAGTTTATTTTGGTTTGGCTTGGCACTGCTGTTTCTATGTAGTTATTTACATGCTTGTACAGGTGTTCCTTAAACACTTCCACATAGGCCACTACGTTATCTGAGTATGGGGACAGGGGGTTAGAATTTAGCTATACCTTCACTTAAAAGGAGGTAGTTAGCCTTGGAAAATTTCATAAAGGTTCTGTGGTTTGCTGAGAGTTCAGCCTTTATATTTATTTCAAGCTTTATGTTATGCAATCTGATCTGACTTGTCAAGATATTACACAAGGGGGAGTGCAACGTTCTCTCATATTTGTGAGTACAAGATCCAGGATATCTGCAGCCCTAGAAGGTGTGCAGACTAATTGTTCCAGGGTGTTTGCATTGACAAAATCCAAAAATCTTTGAGCCTGCATGTTAGTGGTTGTGTATCGCAGTTTATGATGGGATAGTTGAAATCACCCATGAATATGGTATTGGGCTGGACTGTAAGTGTACATTCAGTTTGACTATCAGTGTCCAGAAGGGGTTTGCAAACTCTAACGTACAGTAGGGGTAGGCAGTCAATGAATGATGAATGCATTCTGATGGACCTTGGCAATGAAATTTTAAGACTTTAAGAAAAAAAAAGTTTGCAATGAAACAAATTTTTATATACAACAAACTGTAATATAACAATAATAATAATAATAATAATACCAAAATCAAAAAGTAATGGAAAAAGCCAAACCTTAAATGCACAAAATTCAAAAATCAATGCAAACAGCAGTTTTAAACTCAGAGCTCGTGTAGCTAAACTAGTAACGGTGCAGGATTTGAGGTCCATAAATACGTCCATCCAAGTATTTAGGAAACAGGAAGGCTGCTTTGTGCCACATACTAATTGCCACAAGTTCAAA
>NC_056747.1:5935478-5947978 GCF_019279795.1 Protopterus annectens | reverse complement strand
GTGGATGGCCATGACAAAATTGGCAATGCTTCAGTACTTAATGAGGTTACTTCACCGCAGGCCACTGGATCGGTGTATACCACACCTAGTGAGGGCTTTGGTGAACTTGTTCAACCTTCCATTGGGAAGAATTCAGTGGGGTCCAGTTCTTCTCACAGTCTCTCTAACACAGTGAGAAGAAAAATACAGTTAGAGAATCAGAGCAATGTGGATTTTCCCTTGCCCATCCGGGCAGGGAGAAAAAGGTCCTTGGACATGGATATCGACAGAGGAGCGAAGAGGAAGGAATATCCACAGGTTCAACAACAACGGACATTGTCAAAGTTTTGGAATCAAAATGTTTAGTTTGCAATATTTCGCAATATTCTCCAAGTGCCTCTGAGATTGCTGTTCTCAATAGAGGTCTGTCTTTTATTCCCACTTCAAGTTTGGACATTAGTCAGGCCATTATATCTCTCAGGATTTTTGTTCGAAAAGTAGCACTTAAGTTACTGTTTAAGTCTCAGTCCGATGAACACAACAATTTTTCACTTAATGTGTTCAAGAAGAAAAGTACTTTTATGCCTTTGTTACAAGCGAATTTAGAAGTTTTTTTGAAGGCTGTTGAGAACAGCCTGTATAATGACACCAGTTTTCTTCATCCGACCACCAGTGGTAACTTGAGTAAACCTGAACAGGATGCTCTTCATAGTCTATGGAACAACAGTAGTATTACCATTCGACCGGCGGACAAAGGAGGGCTGGTAGTGATCATGGACAGTGATTATTACATGACCAAAATGGTGCAGTTGCTTGACGAGTCATATGAGGTTATATCTATGGATATGATATATACCATACAGAGCAGCATTGCTCGTAGTTTACATGAGTGTAAATGCTTGGGCCTTATTAGTGAAGAACTGTTTCAATATTTTTGGGTTGAAACACCTGTAATACCTGTTATAACTGGCCTACCCAAGATTCATAAGAATTTGTCTTCACCGGAACTTAGACCTATAGTGTCGGGGTCGGGATGGCTCACTGAGCCTCTGTCCATTTTTTTGGATTAAGAGCTAAAGAAATTTTTGAGCACCTATGAGCCTGTATTAAAAGACACTGAACAGTTCCTTAGGGAATTGTATGTAGGGATGAAGGGTGTATCAAAGCTAGAAGATATTTTGTTTGTCACAATGGATGTTGTGTCCTTGTTCACTTGCATACCTAATGATGAGGGCCTTATGTATTTGAAATGGTTTTTGGAAGAGATCATAAAGTATGATCGAGCAAGGTTGATCTATTGTGCCTTTTAATGGAATTGGTATTAGACAACAAGGTCTTTTTGTTTCATAAAACCCTTTACAAGCAGACCAGCGGCGTAGCTATGGGCACGAGTTGTGCCAAAAGCTACGCCAACCTGGTGATGGCCGCATGAGACCAAGTATATCATTGGTAACCCACAGATCAGGTTTTTTTAAACAATTTGTGGAGGATTTGTTTTTTGTGTGGCAAGGTTCCTCTGAATCATTACATGAGTTTCATTCTAGGTTGAATGACACCAGTACTTTTCTGAAGTTTACAATGCATAGTTCCTCTGAAACCATTGACTATTTGAATGTCAATGTTTTTATTCAAAAAGGGAAAGTAGGCACGAAAGTGCATCGAAAACCCTGCTCTAAGCCCTCATATCTACACAGGGAAAGCATGCACAGCCCACATATATTCAACAACATCATTAAGGGGCAGGCTATGCGCCTGTCGAGGTTGTCCAGTACAGAGCAGCTGTTCGATACTGAACTAATGCAGCTTGAAGAAGGCCTGATTGGTCGTGGTTATTCTACAGAAGAGATAAGTAAGGTGTATTCTAGCATGGACTACATCAGGGCCAATAGAGCCCAACCTTTTTTCTCTGACAACAAAAGACAAACTAAAGTTCCAATCTCTAAACCTCAGTACGAGTCCTTTATTGTACCATATGGGCTGAATGTGGAAGTAGTGAAGCAGGCAGTAGTTAGGAATTGGAACATCCTGGTTGTTGATGACCAAGTAAAAGATATAGTTGGCGTTCAACCCAGATTTACTTATAGTAACATGCCGTGTTTGAAGCAAATGTTGTGTCATAGTTTGACTAGTCCCATTGCCACTCCGCCTCCTCCCACCTGGTCTCTTAGAACTAGTAAATGTGGAGTTTGTGCTCAATGTCATTTTATTGATGAATCCCACTTTTTTAAGCACCCTGATACAGGCAGGTTGTGGGATATCAGGGTAGCTTCTAATTGCAACAGTAGACATGTAGTGTATGTTGCACATTGTTTACAATGTTTATTTTTATGTGGGAAAAACTAACAGATCCTTGAGAGAACGTATTAGGGACCACAATTATTGTCTGGCTAGGAAAGATATTATATATATATATATATATATATATATATATATATATATATATATATATATATATATATATTTATATATATATATATATATATATATATATATATATATATATATATATATATATGTGTGTGTGTGTTTATGTATACATATATATATATATATATATATATATATATATATATATATACACACACACACACACACACACACACACACACACACACACACACACACACACACACACACACACACACACACATATATTATATATATACACATACATACACACATACATAGACACACACACACGTGTGTGTGTGCATGTGTGTGTGTGTGTGTGTGTATATGTATATATATATATAAAATGTGTATGTGTATGTGTGTTTGTGTGTGGATATATATATATATATATATATATATATATATATATATATATATATATGTATCTGTATATATATATATATATATATATATATATATATATATATATATATATGTGTGTGTGTGTGTCTGTGTATAAATATATATATATATATATATATATATATATATATATATATATATATATATATATATATATATATATATGTGTGTGTGTGTGTATATATATATATATATATATATGTATATATATATATATATATATATATATATATATATATATATATATATATATATATATATATATATATATATATATATATATATATATATATATATATATATATATATATATATATATATATATATATATATATATATATATATATATATACATAAATATATATATTATATATATAATATACATTTATATATATATATATATATATATATATATATATATATATATATATATATATATATATACACACACACACACACACACACACACACACATTTATATACCATTGTCAGGTTCTGTGTGTGTGTGTGTATATATATATATAGGTTCATACGAGGCTATCTGCCCTAGGGCATTTATAAGCCTAGCCAGAGTATGTTTGGCTTTCGCCACACATTTTAAATTAATTTTGCTATGCCCTTTTTCGAGGTTAGTATACTGTGCCTCTGTCTAACAGTGACACAGAAGTGATACCCGGGGTAAACCTACGAACTTCCATCCACTCATCAAGATTCCTCTTGAAGAGAGTCAGTGAGGGACTCTGCCTAACCTGGACTGGGATTTTATTCCAGAGTGAAGGGAGCCTCTGGGTTATGAATCTGTCCCTCCAGCATGTCCTATTTATTTCAGTGCTGAGGTTCAAGTCTCTTGAGTGTGTAGCTCGATGGGATTTGTTTTTTTGAGGTGCAGCATGTCCCTTAATTCCGGGTTGGACATGGCTTTATATGTCAGGCACAGGTCGCCTCTGAGCAGGCGGTATGCCACTGAGTAGAGCTGGATGTTCTTTAACCGGGCAGCATATGGCATCTGTATGGGCCCTTTGATACTCTTGGTGAGGTACTTTTGGGGTCTTTCCAGGTGCTGCAGGTGTTTGGTAAGGTACATCCCAAAAGGGGCATTGTACTCGATTATGGGCCTGATGAGGGATGAGTAGAGAGGTACGATGACCTCCCCTAATCTAGATGTGAATCCCTTCATGATTAGGTGGGCTATATAAAATGTTTTTCTAACCACTTTGGCCACGTGGCTGTCAAATGAGAGATTGCTGTCAACTTGGGTCCCCAGGTTCCTAATTACTTCTTCTGTACTTAATGGATTACCACCTATATGGTAATTTGTGGGCACTTTGTTTTTGCCAAAGGGGATGACTATACACTTTTTGGCGTTTAGCTTGAGGCCATGGCTCTGGCCCCAGTTGTCTGTTTCTATGAGGCCCTTTTGGAGGATGCTTGTGTCGGCTGGAGAGTCGATTATGGCACCCAGTTTGCAGTCATCTGCGAACTTGGTCAGCCACAGTCCTTCCATGTTGGCCTGTACCTCTGAGAAATATATACCGAACAAGAGAGGTCCCAGGAATGAGCCTTGTGGGAGGCCACTTGTAACTGGTTTGGAGTCTGACATCGCTCCAGCAATTCTAACCATGTGGGTTCTGTCCTTGAGCTAGTTTGCAACCCCTCTAGTGACATAGGGGATTATATTTAAGCTGGTGAGCTTATCTATAATGCCCGAGTGGGGTATTGTATCGAAGGCTTTTGCGAGGTCCAGGTAGGCTGTGTGGACCACCTTCCCTTTGTCAATGGCCTTGGTGACTGTTTCAAAGAAGTCAACCAGTTTTAAGATTCAGGATCTGCCCTTAAAGCCGAACTGGGTAGGATCCAGTGTCTGTAGGTCCCCAATATCTTTATTTATGAGGTCCATGATGATCCTTTCCATAGCTTTGCAGACCAAGCCAGTCAGGCTTATGGGGTGATAGTTTCCAGGGTCCATTGAGGCACCACCTTTGTGGAGAGGGACCACTGTTGCTGTACGCCACTCCTTGGGTACATATCCTGTAGTAAGGCTGAGATTGAACAATAGTTTTATGTTTGGGTTTAGCTCTTCTTGGAGTTCATGTAGGACACAGCCCGGGACACCGTCTGGTCCCATTGATGTTTTTTGCTTTGGAGAGGGCGGCTCTTACCTGAGCATCTGAGATGTCAGGGGGGCAACACTCTGCTGGGATAGATATTTTCCCTTTTGTTGGTGGGGGGGGGGGGGAGAAGTCTGCGCTGAACCTGTCAGCTTGGATGTTGGCAATGTCTGTGGGTTTGGTGTATTTTTTGTCATTTTGGACTAATTCTGAGCATATCTGGGAATTCCCACCCAGGTTCCTAACATAACTAAAGAAAGCCTTGTGATTATCCTTAGTGTCCTGTGCAATTTTTCTCTCGAAGCTGGCCTTAGACGATTTTATGAGTGCCCTTAGTTTTTTGCTAATACTGATCAGAGATGCCTTCCCTTTTTGGGATTTTGCTCTATCATGTAGTAGCTTCCTCCTTCTATTGTATAGTTTGTTTATGGCTGGGGTCCACCAGACAGGACGTCTGCTTTGGAGGATTGGGTCTTGGTTTTATTTGGGATTGCATGATCCATGCATTCCTGAAGGTGGTCATAGAATGCATTTATAAAGGATTCTGCAGTCTGGGCCATATTTTCCACAGGCCCGGGGGCTTTGAAGGATTCCACCTCAGTTTTGAGGAGTGTGAAATTTGCTTTAGAGAAGTTTTTCACTGTGGTTTTCTGGGCAGGGGGTGGGGTTGGGATGTGAATATTCACTGAGATTAGTTTATGGTCTGATCTTACCAGTGAGGAATACACTTCTGGTCTGGAGCATAGAGTCCCCATGTTGGTGATGATCAGGTCCAGTATGTTTTCTCTTCTTGTGGGAGTGGTAACAAGTTGTTCCATAGCATTTGAGTTTATGAATTCTAAAAACCTTTGAGCTAGGGTGTTGGAGCTAGAGTAATGCTCCCAGTCTATGTTTGGGTAGTTGAAGTCGCCCAATATAATGGTGTTTGGAGAAACCTTCATATTTTCCAGTGTTCTCAGGAAGGCCGAGTGGGGTTCCTGCATTTTTGAGGGTGGTCTGTAGCAGGCTATAAACTGGAAGGCATTGCACATGGATAGTCTCTGATGCTTCGTGCTTTGCCACCAACCTGGAGGTGTGGGTATCTTTGATGAATATCGATACTCCCCCTCCTTTTGTGGTTCAGTCCAAGTTTTGGGGCTGAAAAGCATGGTATGAGGTATAACCTGGTAGTGCTGGGGTGCTCTCAGGAGCCCTGAACCAGATTTCTGTTACTGCACAGATATCGATGTTCTTCATGCTAAGGAGAGTTTCGAGTGCGTGCATCTTGAGGTTTAGACTTCTGGCGTTGAGTAGCATTACTCTTAGTTTCTTATCCCTTGTGATACCTATGGAGGTGGGTTTGTCCTTTGAGCCTTGCCTAAAAAAGCCACTATGGGGGTAGCAAGAGCCTTTGCCAATATCCGAAAGTGCAAGCCGTCCCTAGCGAAGCATCATGGCTTGTCGAGCATATCATCCCAGGATGACAGGCATTGGATCCCCTTTGAATGACACCAATACTTAAGCCAATTGTTGAAATTGATCATCTTGTCTTCATATTGTGGCATCATTCTTGGTGAGGGTAAGATGCTACTCAAGGTCAGGGTCATACCGCCCTGGGCTACATGCTCAGAGAGCTCCACTATGTCTCTTTTCATGTAGTCCAGGGAGGTACGTCTCAGGTCATTCACACCAGCATGGACAATGACTGAGCCATATTTTTACTTGCCTTGGAGTGACCCGAGTGCTTGTGTTATGTTATATGCTCTCCTCACTCTCTTTCTTCTTTGCTACTTCCTATGCCTCTGATTAGCCCTTTTTAGTCTGTAAAGTTAATATTGGTTTTCCTATCTCCCTTAACCTCTATATTCTACCTTACTGTCGGCCTATCTCCTTGCCAACTGTGCTGGTATTACTCCAGTACCCTGCCCGACTCTTTTCAGCTACACCTTCACCCATTTCCTCCTCACCTCCCGCTGTATGTTTTCTGACCTAATCCTCCATACCTTTTCCTATCCCACTGGTGTACTTTGGTTTCCATTTTACCCCTTCCTTTTATACACTTTCTGCTCCTACCATACTCACCTGCATTTCTGATTGTCTCCTGTCTCCACCTTCAGTTGTTTCTACCCGCTCTGTTCACTCCCATGGGCTCACTCCTCCTCCCTACCCCCAATTCCCACCCACCCCAGGGTCCTAACCTTATAGCTCTCTTGACACACCCCTATCCCACCCTCCAATCCTTCTCCTTCCCGCTCAAACTTCCTCCCACCCATACACACCCCTTCACCACTACACACTCCCACTTTATTTTTACTTTCCTCCTCTCTAGTTCTTTTACTTACCCATCCCACTTTAACTTTTATCCCTTTCTCTGTTTTACTCCTATCCCCTCTTTGCCTATTCCTTTTATTCCCTATACCTACTCAACAGTAGAATACCCCATTCTACATCTTTCCTCTCATACTTTCTACATCCATCTCTAACTTCTCATACTCCTCTTACTATGGCTCCCTACCTGCCAACCCAGCATTTACTCTCATTCCTACTGTTTTCCACCCTATGCTCAGTCTATCTCCTGTCCTTTTACGAGAAATCACTTGATGTCCAAACTCTCCATCCTCACAAACACACCTCAACATTTCTCTTTCCACTTATTTCATATCCTTTTATTTCTTCTATCCCTAACTATCAACTACCTAAATTCCACAGACTCACACATCTCAACTATGTCATGCCATCTGATAACAAAACTAAAATACTAACCCTTCAAAAGCTCAACCTCGTAATCAAACCTATTAATCCTACCCTTCAAGATGGAGACATCCACTCTAACCCTGGTCCTACTTTCCCTTCTCCCCTGGTGTCTACACCTAAACCCAATAATAGCTTCCTAATAGGACATCTTAATACCCAAAGCTTAAACAACAAAGTACTGCCTACATGCCCTCCTTCACACACACTCATTTGATATTCTTTGCCTCTCAGAGACCTGGCTAAAACCTAGCACTAAAGACACTGAGATTATTCCCCAAGGCTATAATATAGTAAGACTTGACCATCCCAAAAGAAAAGGTGGTGGTGTTACAATTCTTTTTAAAAATCATCTGAATATCACTACCCTTCCAGCCTCACCAACTCAAGATAGCAAGATAGAAGCCATCATTATCAAACTCCAATTTAATTCCAAAAAATCCCTTTAGATCATCTGTATATACCTGCCTCCTGGTAACAATATACCTATCCTAGAAAATTATCTTAGTTGGATATCTGCTACTTATCCACAGGAAACCATCATACTAGGCGACCTGAACATAGACTGGAATAGTATTAATGCTGAAAATCCTTCATCTCATATCAACCTTCATGGTTTTACCCAAACCATTACCTTAACTACTAGGCTCGATAAACATACTAATAGAGAAAGCATTCTAGACTGGATACTTATAAACAGAGTCAAAAATAATTACAAAGTAGGAACCTTGCCAGACGATGTCAGTGATCACTCTTTAACTTTTATAACAAGAGAAAACGCTGATTGTTTAAACCCCCACATTATGAGAAAAATACGCACCATCAAACATTTTAATCTTGACCTATTTCAGACTGAACTCAGTGCATGTAACTGGAACCCCTTAAAAACACTTACTCTTGAAAATGCAGTACTACATTTTAACAAAATGTTTTTATCCATTCTTGACTTACATGCTCCTGAACGTATTATTAGAATGAAATCTAATACAGCCCCTTGGCTCTCCCATGAAACCAAAAAACTCATTCTCACTAGAAATAAAGTCTGGGCCAAATGGAGATCCCACAGAAATAACCCTGATCTTTTACACTTCCGACAGCTTAGAAATCTAACTAAAAAGGCAGTGATAGCTGACAAAAAAAAATTCTATGTCGAACTACAACAAACTCATCTTAATAATTCTAAACTTTTCTGGTCCTCAGTCAATAAACTCCTCTCCCCAGGAACTTCCAAAACACCTTCCCCACTAAATGCAGACCCCGATACCCCACAACAAACTGCAGATGCTTTTAACTCTTTCTTCACTGAAACTATACAAGCTCTAGCTAAACAACTTAATGCCAACAACTTCTGTCCACCAAGTAACCTAACAAACTCCTCCTTTAAATTTTCACTACAACCTATCTCTACATCTTACATTCACAGACTTCTTCTCAAACTAAAACCATGTACCCCCTCTGCTGATAAGCTCCTTTCTCTCTTTCTTCAAAAGGCTGCCAAGGTTATTGCATATCCTATATCCATTCTCATAAATAGGACAATCAAAGAAGGAATCATCCCTGATATCTGGAAGGTCTCTCATATTATCCCACTTCATAAAGGTGGAAACTCCACAGACTATTCAACTTGTACAATATCTCTCTTTTCATAACATAATAGCAAACTGTCAACATGGCTTTAGACCACATCACAGTACTACCACTGCCCTGCTTTCCTTTGTAGAACTCTCTTCTGCCCTCTTCATTGACCTCTCCAAAGCATTCGATATGGTCAACCACTCTTTATTACTTAATACTCTTGAATCCCTCTCATTTGATATCCCAGCCATTAAATGGTTTAAATCCTACCTTACAAACAGAAAACAAGCAGTTCTTTGGGATAACCACACTTCTTCTCTTTTGCCCGTTTCTATTGGTGTACCACAAGGCTCTATCCTTGGCCCACTTCTCTTCTCCCTCTTCATTAATGATCTTCAAACAATAATCCCTCAAGCAACCTGCATTCAATATGCTGATGATTCTACGCTCATCTGCTCAGCATCTTCTACCCCAGAACTTATCTCTCTCACCCAAAAAGTGTTTAATACCGTAGAAACATGGTTCTCTAGTCGATTCCTCTTACTAAATGCTAAAAAAACTAAACTTCTTCTTTTTACCCCCACATCCAGGGCCTCCCCCTTACATTTCTCCATCTCCTCCAACAGTGCCACTCTCATCTCACCCGACACTTCAACTAAATTGTTAGGTATTACCATAGACAATAATCTCTCATTTGACCAACACATTAACAACTCCATAAAACTAGTTAACAGAAAAATAGGATCCTTATATCGAATATAGACTATTTCTTACACCTTCTACTAGAACAAGGATTGCTCACTCCCATCTTATTTCTACTCTTCTTTATGCTTCACCTATCTTTACCAACCTCAAAAAAAACAACCTTAACAAACTGGCAACCTGCTATAATAACATTGCCCGCTTCGCTACTGGTAAACCCTATAAAACCCATCACTGTCTTAACTTAAAACTTCTAGGCTGGCTAGAGTTTCAGAACTATCTTATAATCCATCAACTCTCTATTGCCCATAAAATACTGTACCAACCTAATAATACCCCGATACTCTCACAACTCATAATCCCCTATAACAATCTCAACTCTCCCCGCTCTTCTAGTAAACTCCTGACAAGTACAATAAAATCAAATAACAATGCTGGCGACTCACTGTTTACCAATGCTGTAGGGACAAAATGGAATTTGTTACCTACTAATATAACAAAGATTACATCATTGCCTCTTTTCAAACAAAATATTAAACTGCATTTCCAAAATCACTGGCTTTGTTCCTGTAGTAAACCTGATTAACTTTCCACTAGTACTACCTAAATTTAAAACTATCGCTCTTACTCCTTACTCTTTTCTCTACTTGGCTTTCTTTTCTCCTCCCTCTGCTTCTCTACCTGTTATCTACCTTAACTTGCTCTCTTTTCCACAATTAATCCCTTCCTATTTTCCCTTATTTTCTTATTCACTCTACTTTCCTTACCTCCAATCCTTGTTTACTTTATCTGATAAGTATGTTTCAACTTGTATAATGTTATTTGGACTGTAATTGTGTGTTATAGTAATTAACTCAAGTAGTAGTACTTTACATTGAAGGGTTCGCTTGTTTTTGTTTTTTGCAAACTCTATTACTAACTCTATTATTATTATTATTATTACTTTTTGTATGATGGTTTTTCTGTATGTATCTTACTTCTGTGTAGCTTTTCTCCCTGGGCCGCTACTGAAAATGGAAATATCTCCAGCTAGACTAGCCCGGTCAACAAATGTAAAATAAAAATAAAAATAAATAAATAAATAAATGTGGCAGATCCTAGCACCCGACAGGCTGCTCACCGTGACCTTCTCCTTGTTCAGCCTGGGGAGTGGGACATCAGTTTGCCTGATGATAGAGTCACCTATTACAAGTGTATCAGGTGTGTTGTTTAGCCTTAAGAGCTGTGACTGTTCGGCACACTGGCTTTGTGAGATATGTGTTGCACGTGTTTTGTTTTGGGGTAGCGGTTGCTTGGGCGTCTGCTTTGGAGGTCTCTGCTGCTTAGGCAGATCTATATTTAGAGCCTCCGAGTATGTTATTGTGTGATTATGTGTTTGGTTTGCTGTCGTGGTAGGTCTATGTGAGACTGGAATTGTAGTGAGTGTGGTTTCCTTCTCCTCCTGACTGGTTATGCCAGTACTGAGTTGAGAGAGCTTAGCCTCCAGTTTGGCTATATGGTTGCATCTCTCACATGTGTTGGAATTTGTTGGGAGGAGGAGAGGGTTGTCTGTGTACATGAGGCAGTTGTAACATTGCCTCAAGATTCCCAGATTCACCAGCTGGACCGGAGAGGAGATTGACAACTGACCTTTGGACATGCTAGAATAATATTGGGAATTCCTTTATAATTGAAAACAAGGGCCAATGGGGAACAAGGTACTCAAGGGGAGTTTGTGAGGGTGTAGTGCTTTTAATTTTTAGTGCTGACTTATATAATTGCTTTAGTGAGCAAGTGCCAGGTAACTTAAGTGCAATGTGTTACAGGTAACTTCATTGCAAAAATGACAAACTAACTTTCTTTCAAGTGAAACAAGGAAATAAGTACAGTAAGCAATGCAGATATCACTAAGGATCCATAGAAGCGCTGAGAAGCCACGTTTTAGGTGGAATTAGCATTCCAGGGAAATAACAAGCAAACAAACAACAAGCATACATACAAAGCTAGATTCAGCAGGCCTGGATCTAGTCTATGCTACAGCAAACAAGGTGTACCAATTTCAGTAGGAAACAGTTCAGATATGCAGGCACTATAAACCTTTAAGCAGAAATTCCCAGCGCAGTAGGGCAGAGTCCAGCCTCTCCTCCCACAAGAGTGCAGACCACAAACCCTCTAAATGTAAAATAACTGGCCTGAAAGCCCTAGTGCTTAAACCAGAATTAATACACTTTTAGAATAACAGACACTGAGCCATCAATCAGCAGTTCCCAACTTAGAAGGATGTAAGCTACCTGTTCTGTCACTACAGTGCAGACCACAAACCCTGAATGTAAAACAACTGGTCTGAAGCCCAAGTGTTTAAACTAAAAGGCTTAGAAGGAGTTACACCAAGCAGTAATAAATACAACTGAGTACTTTTAAAATGACGCAAAAGCAAAATAAAGCAGGAAGAAACACAAGTACAGTAAAAGCAGATACATTTATATATATATATATATATATATATATATATATATATATATATATACACACACACACACACACACACATATACACATTATATGTATACATATATATATATATATATATATATATATATATATATATATATAT
>NC_056747.1:5923317-5934978 GCF_019279795.1 Protopterus annectens | reverse complement strand
TTTAAAATACATTAAATGTCATTAGTTTTTTTTTTTTTTTGCGGTTCAATTGCCTTTGCCCCTTCTGTTTAGCTAAAAACAACTTAAGCCATAAGCAAATGAGAAAACTGAATAAAAATAAAATAATTCACCAGTGAAAAGATGATGTACCTACGCTATGAAGATTACAAGATGCCACAAGGAGGTAAATGCAGGAAAGCTATAAATCAATGAAGCAGCGACCAGGGAACACAAAGTTAAAGTCGAGTTGAGATTAGGATGCAAAACACCATTGCAACCACTAGATATACAGGATGTCTCCAGCTATCTGATTCTGTGGGTGGGATTTAGGACGACGCAATGAAATGGGTGTTGCTTTGTTTGGATTTACAGTGGACCCGAATTTTAAACTCTGGCATTGTCCCTTTAAGGAACTGTGAATGCAGCTTTTAAGTAGGTAAGGGGGATGGTCTCAGAAATGCACAGGGATGTCATGGTGTGAAACTACATCAATGCTGTAACCCAAAGAGCACTTATTTTGTCCTAGAGATGGCATGTGCATGAGGACACTGTTTGGTGTAACCTAAATAGCACTTAATTTGTGCTAGAGATGGTATGCTTGCTGTGTGGTCTCTTTCTGTTGTAAACCAAAGAGCACTACATTTGTGCTAGGGATGGCGTGTGCACCGTGGACACTGTCTGTTATAACCTGAAGAGCATTTCATTTGTGCTAGAGATGGCATGCATGCCATGGGCGCTCTGTGATATAATCCAGAGAGCACTACATTTGTGCTAGGGATGGCGTGTGCACCGTGGACACTGTCTGTTATAACCTGAAGAGCATTTCATTTGTGCTAGAGATGGCATGCATGCCATGGGCGCTCTGTGATATAATCCAGAGAGCGCTACATTTGTGCTAGGGATGGCGTGTGCACCGTGGACACTGTCTGTTATAACCTGAAGAGCATTTCATTTGTGCTAGAGATGGCATGCATGCCATGGGCTCTGTGATATAATCCAGAGAGCACTACATTTGTGCTAGGGATGGCGTGTGCACCGTGGACACTGTCTGTTATAACCTGAAGAGTATTTCATTTGTGCTAGAGATGGCATGCATGCCATGGGCGCTCTGTGATATAATCCAGAGAGCACTACATTTGTGCTAGGGATGGCGTGTGCACCGTGGACACTGTCTGTTATAACCTGAAGAGCATTTCATTTGTGCTAGAGATGGCATGCATGCCATGGGCGCTCTGTGATATAATCCAGAGAGCACTACATTTGTGCTAGGGATGGCGTGTGCACCGTGGACACTGTCTGTTATAACCTGAAGAGCATTTCATTTGTGCTAGAGATGGCATGCATGCCATGGGCGCTCTGTGATATAATCCAGAGAGCACTACATTTGTGCTAGGGATGGCGTGTGCACCGTGGACACTGTCTGTTATAACCTGAAGAGCATTTCATTTGTGCTAGAGATGGCATGCATGCCATGGGCGCTCTGTGATATAATCCAGAGAGCGCTACATTTGTGCTAGGGATGGCGTGTGCACCGTGGACACTGTCTGTTATAACCTGAAGAGCATTTCATTTGTGCTAGAGATGGCATGCATGCCATGGGCGCTCTGTGATATAATCCAGAGAGCACTACATTTGTGCTAGGGATGGCGTGTGCACCTTGGACACTGTCTGTTATAACCTGAAGAGTATTTCATTTGTGCTAGAGATGGCATGCATGCCATGGGCGCTCTGTGATATAATCCAGACAGCACTACATTTGTGCTAGGGATGGCGTGTGCACCGTGGACACTGTCTGTTATAACCTGAAGAGCATTTCATTTGTGCTAGAGATGGCATGCATGCCATGGGCGCTCTGTGATATAATCCAGAGAGCACTACATTTGTGCTAGGGATGGCGTGTGCACCGTGGACACTGTCTGTTATAACCTGAAGAGCATTTCATTTGTGCTAGAGATGGCAGGCATGCCATGGGCGCTCTGTGATATAATCCAGAGAGCGCTACATTTGTGCTAGGGATGGTGTGTGCACCGTGGACACTGTCTGTTATAACCTGAAGAGCATTTCATTTGTGCTAGAGATGGCATGCATGCCATGGGCGCTCTGTGATATAATCCAGAGAGCACTACGTTTGTGCTAGGGATGGCGTGTGCACCGTGGACACTGTCTGTTATAACCTGAAGAGCATTTCATTTGTGCTAGAGATGGCATGCATGCCATGGGCGCTCTGTGATATAATCCAGAGAGCGCTACATTTGTGCTAGGGATGGCGTGTGCACCGTGGACACTGTCTGTTATAACCTGAAGAGTATTTCATTTGTGCTAGAGATGGCATGCATGCCATGGGCGCTCTGTGATATAATCCAGAGAGCGCTACATTTGTGCTAGGGATGGTGTGTGCACCATGGACACTGTCTGTTATAACCTGAAGAGCATTTCATTTGTGCTAGAGATGGCATGCATGCCATGGGCGCTCTGTGATATAATCCAGAGAGCACTACATTTGTGCTAGGGATGGCGTGTGCACCATGGACACTGTCTGTTATAACCTGAAGAGCATTTCATTTGTGCTAGAGATGGCATGCATGCCATGGGCGCTCTGTGATATAATCCAGAGAGCACTACATTTGTGCTAGGGATGGCGTGTGCACCATGGACACTGTCTGTTATAACCTGAAGAGCATTTCATTTGCTGCTTTCCTGAAATAAGCGAGAGTGCAGTGGTTTTACTCATGTATCTGAAAACTTCTGAGCAGTGACACAGAAATATCTCTTGTCAATTTTTTATAGAAGTGTTTTCTTTGCCAGTACTTCAGGCAGACTTCCTCAAGCCTTTGTTAATAAAATTAATGTCTTTTTTTTTTTTTTGAAGAAGTTTATTAAGCACATCTAACGTTTCTGTAGTTCATGAAGTAAAGTATGATAGGGTACCCATTTATTGAAATGGTTCCACATCTTCAGTGTCCTTTAATAGACATCATGATGTGAGGACAGGAATTTTAGTTATGATTTTGTCTGCCAATCTTATGTCTGTTCCTGTCAGTGTATTTTTTTCATCTTTGCTTAATTCCATAATGTGTTCTAAGTGTTTTATTATTAATAAATGGAGTGTTCAAAATATGGTATTTTAGTCTTGAAAATAGATTTAATCAAATTCTTGATTGCTGACTAGTAGTAAAATGAGGTGAGGCTGAAGTTCTGTATTCTGTATTGGGTTTATTGTTTCCATGATTTTTCACATTTGCTATTGTTGGTGTTTTGTCTAGGGTATTCTTCAGTAGACTTGCATTGCATCCGGAATGAGTGCCAATGCATTGTATCCACTGGGTGCTAGGATATGCTTTGGCATCCTCACAAACCTGTAGTGGATAATCCAGAAAACGGGTGACTTGTGGCCATAATTATTTGACTGTTCTCTGTCTGACCCCATAATTATTTGACTCTTCTCTGTCTGACCCTTAAGTGTTTTGCAACTTCAGCAAATCACTGGCCTTTTTAGAATGTGGACCATTGTCAGTGTTAAGAATTTTATTTTTATTATTTTACATTTGTTTACCGGGAAAGTCTGACTGGACACATGTCCTTTTTTAGTGGAGGCCCGGGGAGAAAAGCTCCACATAAAATGAGCAGTAGAACAAGATACAGAGTATGTTAAAATGGTTAACATGGACTTTGAAAGTTATTACATGATAATGTTAGAGACAGGTTGAATTACATGGTCCTTACAGTGCAGCAGGTCAGTCAATACATATTTCCTGTGAACATTCATATTTGTAATCATTAGACAGTCCTATTTCATATTTAAAGGGATAAACATAGTTAGACATTCATATTTCACATTACTTTATGGTAAATCTTTTACCATAAATTACATGTGTGGGCAAATGAATCATATGGATAGGAGAGTTCCTTATGCCAGGAGTACGGTGAAGAAGTAGTGTGCCTAGGTAGGCGGGGTTAGAACGGGAGTAGACTGAGTAAGTAGTTTGCTTAGGTAGGTGGGGTTAGAACAGGAGTAGAGTAAGTAGTGCGCTTAGGTAGGTGGGGTTAGAACAGGAGTAGAGTGAGGTAAGTAGTGAGTTTAGGTAGGCGGGGTTAGAACAGGAATAGAGTGAGTACGTAGTGCGCTTAGGTAGGCGGGGTTAAAAGTTGTATAGGGTAGACAGAGGAAGAGATCGGTGTAAATAAACAGGAGTAGTGATAAGGGCAGTGACGGAGGGGGGGAATGTTAGTCAGGAGTAGAGCAGGGACACAGGCATCTGTTTAAAGTGGATTAGTGATACTATGGTGGTGATGTTATCAGGTAGTTCATTCCAAATTTTACCTCTGTAATTTGAGAAGAGGGAATCTCCCACTTGATTTTTGGCTGCATTGATTTTTATGTAACTTTTATTAGTGGAGTGTAGGGTTCTGTTAGTGGTATAAGGCTGAACTACTGTTTGTAGAAGTGGTGTTTTCTGGGGTTCAAAGAGGATTTAGTGGGTCATGATTAACTGAATGTAGTGTAGTAGTTGGGGGAATTCTAACCAGTTGAGTTGCTTCACTGTATGGCAATGATGGGTTCTAGCTGGTAGGTTAGTGGCAAAGCTGGCTATTTTGTTATAACAGAAGTCGAGTTTTAGTATCTCAGATTTTTGAAGATTAGTGAGTATGGGGGCTGCGTGCAGCAAGGTGGAGATTAGGTGGGATTGGGCAATAGCAATCTTAGTATTTTTAGTAAAGTAATGTTTATTTCTGTTTTTGAACATTTTTTTTACAGTTTGGGAAATGTGATTGTGGAACGTAAGAAGAAACAGTTTAAAAAATGGGGGTTAAGTGTAGTATGTTAGGGGTTACAAAAAAAGGAAAAGAACTAAGGATAAAAGAGAGAGGTATAAATGTACAACTGTTATTTACAGAGTCCATTATGCTATGAAACCTATTTCTGTATTTGTTGGACTCCTCGTCTAAATAGTCGAACCATAGTAGCCTTCTGACATTAGTGTTTTTTTTCTTTGATTCCTATTGATAATGTTTCCCTCTGCTATGAATATGATCAAGTAGTATAAGGTACCATTCAAAAGCTACCTTTTATTGAATGTGCTGAAGTTTCTGTGTGCATTGTCATTCCCAGTTAGAGAGCCCACCTGTGTTACATGGTGACAGCAGTGAGAGCACAGTGGAATGGCAGCCTAAGAAAAGGGTGGTAGGAGCCCTGCTCTCGGGTAGGAGGCCTGCTGTCAAAGAAGAAAAAAGTGTGATTGCCAGCCTGAGAAAAGGGTGTTAGCAGGCCTGCTTTCAAAGAAAAAAGAAACCAAGTGAGGTTGGCAGCCTGAGAAAAGGGTGTTAGGAGGCCTGCTCTCCATGAAGAAACCAGGTGAGGTTGGCAGCCTGTGAAAAAGGTAGTAGGAGACCTACTTTCAATGAAGAAACCAGGTGAGGTTGGCAGCCCGAGAAAAAGGTGGTAGGAGTTCTGCTCTCAAAGAAGAAACCAAATGAGGTTGGCAGCATAAGAAAAGGGTGGTAGGAGGCGTGCTCTCAGGTAGGAGGCCTGCTGTCAAGGAAGAAGCCAAGTGAGGTTGGCAGCCTGAGGAAAGGGTGGTAGAAGCCCTGCTGTCAAGGAAGAAGTCAAGTGAGGTTTGCTTAACCGGCTTTGTATATCATGTTGCAGCTCAGACAGAAAAAGGAACTAATATATTAATATTAAGAAAACAGTTAGAGGAAGATGGGAAGAAACAATCTTTTTTTCTATTTACGGATGATGAGAATGGAGGGCACTGAAGAGCCTGGAATGTCTTGTCCTGATTTACAACACATTAAGCTAATCGGATTGTGACCAGTGGCTTATGCAGGTCCTCTAACCTTCTTTCTTATCCTTTCACTCTTATTGGAGATAACGGAGATGATGAGAGACAGGAATACATCAAATATGAGGAGGAGCCCACTCTTAAACTAATATTATTTCATGACTGAAGCCTCAGAGCCATGCTGTGAAAACAAGTCCACACTTGGATTATTTAAAAAGAGCTGTAGCTGCAAAGTTGCTTTATTTAACCTCTTCACATTCAGAATGAAAAAATTGAAAAAGAACCCCACCACTTTCCTTTTGACTCATTTTTACAATGTAGTATAGAGCTCTGCACTAAATACTATGGTGAAGGGATGGCCAATCACCAGACACTTTTCAGAGGGGCTGCACCTCTCAGAGTTAGATTATTCTGCCCTACCGGTTATTAATGAGGTGTCATCAGACATTAGCATAGCTCATGGGGTGCTTATGTATTATCGCAACCAGATTTTGCATCGTCTTTTTAACTTTGTTGATTTCTACTGAAACGGCATCACTGACGTGTAATATGGAAGGGTACACTGTCAGACAGTCTGCTGGGATATCGGTGGTGGTTTTGAAAAATGTTAGGACTTATAATTTTTAAGATTTGTGGCAAGCATCCTTTAAAGACGTCAAGCGTTGATTTCTGTGATCGCAGTGGTTACGTGTGTATGTCTGTTGGTTCTGAATGGAGTGTGGCAGTTAAGTGGATGATATTGCGCACAAGCGAAGTTTAAACAGCAGATTAGGTGCTTGCTGTTATTTTCTGTATTGTTTTTGTAGTCTTAGGTTTACCATTGAATCGGCTGTGAAAAGAATAGTAAAGGTTTTGAAAACAGATCTCTTTCCTTCACCGACCAGCAGCATGTCAAAGGAACGCCTTGAAAGTGGAATGGGACTTGCTTAAACTGACACAAGATGCTGGCGGTAAAAGGGAAACCTGTTTTTCAAACCTTATATTTTTCCACCTTCAGTTTTTTCAGCCGTTTCAATGATAAACCTTCGTAAAACTACTAAAACATTACAGAAGACATGGGTCTAACCTTCATAACACTGTAGTGCTGCTACTTGACCTAAACAGAAGCAACCAGCATTGCCGCAAAAATCTGGTTGTGATAATACGCAAGTACAGACATTGTAGGCTGTGTACATCTGGTTGTGATAATATGCAAGTACAGATATTGTAGGCTGTATGCATCTGATTGTGATAATACGCAAATACAGACATTGTAGGCTGTATACATCTGGTTATGATAATACACAAGTACAGACATTGTAGGCTGTATACATCTGGTTGTGATAATACGCAAGTACAGACATTGTAGGCTGTATACATCTGGTTGTGATAATACGCAAGTACAGACATTGTAGGCTGTGTACATCTGGTTGTGATAATACGCAAGTACAGACATTGTAGGCTGTGTACATCTGGTTGTGATAATACGCAAGTACAGACATTGTAGGCTGTATACATCTGGTTGTGATAATACGCAAGTACAGACATTGTAGGCTGTATACATCTGGTTGTGATAATACGCAAGTACAGACATTGTAGGCTGTATGCATCTGATTGTGATAATACGCAAATACAGACATTGTAGGCTGTATACATCTGGTTATGATAATACACAAGTACAGACATTGTAGGCTGTATACATCTGGTTGTGATAATACGCAAGTACAGACATTGTAGGCTGTATACATCTGGTTGTGATAATACGCAAGTACAGACATTGTAGGCTGTGTACATCTGGTTGTGATAATACGCAAGTACAGACATTGTAGGCTGTATACATCTGGTTGTGATAATATGCAAGTACAGACATTGTAGGCTGTATACATCTGGTTGTGATAATATGCAAGTACAGACATTGTAGGCTGTATACATCTGGTTGTGATAATATACAAGTACAGGCATTGTAGGCTGTATTGTAAACTCATGCTCAAAACACAAATGATTAGTTAGGGCTCTTCTTGAAGGCCATTCTTCCAAGTCTACCATGAGTCCTACCTGAATCAAAGCCACATCATGAGTTAAGGGTGTGAATTGCTTGTTCACTGAAGGAACAGGCAGCCTCTCATACCAGATGCAAATTTACATGCATTCCAAACATTTAATTAAACACCTTACAAAGAACTTATGATAGAGCTTCTTTCCCTCCTTAAAAGCTTAGGAGTTAGTACCACATTTCTGTAGTAAAAGTCGCAAGTAGTCTGGTGATGTTTTCATTTTTACAGTGGATGAAGTCTATAAAGCATTAAAATATTTCCAGGGAAGAATTTCATTAATTGAATGCACATATAGGATGCTGGACTCCTAAACATCACCTGCCTTGTGTGCAGTGTGCAGGGCATGTCATCTGCATGACTTCTGAGTGTCATGAAGAGAATCATCATCTCGACAGTTACAAACATGGTCTGCATTGAGAAGTTTACCATATCATGAGCTCATTTGGAACACACTACATATCTAGAGTAAGCAGACCAATATAACACAAGGAGCAGCACATATGCTGCAAACACACCACAATGCATTCTGTAAGAGCTGTTGTAACAGTGTAGATCATTGCAGTGTGCACATAATGACAGCATGGCAGCTCATTTTATTCTATTTATTTGACATTTGGTAACCTGGAAAGTCCGGCTGGGCAAACAGAGCCCATTTTCAGCAGAGGCCTGGGGAGAAAAGCTCCATTACAGAGAGAAAAAACAAATCAATCAGAATATTACAATAGGAGATACAAAGTTAAATGTATTTCATGAGAATTTTAAAATTTCAAAACTTAACAATTTAAAGTCACAGTTATATACATATTAGTAAAGATCCATATTCAGTTTTATGCAGGAGTCTTTTGTGGGTAAGATATTGAGGCATAACAGTGCAGAGTGGCAGAAGTTGTACATAAGATGATGCTGCTTTGATATGTTACAGCAGACATGGAAAGTAGAGTATGCAAACTAGTTTATGGTAAGGAGTTAAGAGGTGAGGGGACAGAAGAAAAAGAAACAGAGTAAAAAAAATATTTAAAGTAGATAATATGGCAGGGGGATATAAGCTGGGTGGTGAAGGTAGAAATAATAGGAAGGTAAAAGGTGAGGTAATGAAGAGGTAGAGTGAGGAAAAGGGGGTGTAGTAAGAGAAAGGTGGAGAAAGAAGGATATGTAAGGTTAAAAGGGCAAAGAAGGAGCAGAGGAAAAATGAACAAAGGGGGAGGAGGTTCCCAAACCTCAGGAGATTAGGTGGTGGGAGGTGAGAACTGGGATACGAGGTGAGAGAGAAGGGAGAGTGCTGGAGAGAGATGAAGGAAAAGAGATCAGAAGAGTGCAAGGATGAAAAAGACAAAGTGTGTAGAGTGGGGATGGATGTAAAATAATTAGTGATGTTGGTGAAGGAGGTAGATCAGGAAGTAAAGAAGGGGAGGTTGGGAAAGGGTATTAGGTTGGTTTGGTTCATTGGCAGATGCGTGTGTTGAAAAGAGTTTTTTAATGTGTGTTTGCATTTAAGATTTGTTATGGTTCTAATATCCAGAGGTAAGGCATTCCAGAGTTTGATAATGTAGTAAGAACATAAGCATTGGCTGGCTGTTTTGTTTGGTTTGTATAGACTTAGAAGTTGCTTATCTTTGGAATGAAGGGTCCTAGTTGGTATGTAGCTTTGGAGAATGGGCTTCAAGTCAGGGCAGTTTTCTGGTTTAAATATTTTGTGAGCAAACATTGTTTGAAGGTAGTTAAGATGACGAGGGATTTCCAGGTGAGTTTTGCTGGTGTTAAACAATGATGCTTGCACTATGATGCACCTGCATTTATTGTAGCAGGATTGGTGTTTCTTTTTAGTGTGTTTTGGAGGTTTGTTAGGATAGGGTGACCATATAGTAATGAGGGAAGGAGGTAGGTGGTGGCCAGGTTTGTTTTGGTGGCTGTATTCATGACATTTTTGTGATGGTAGAGCATTCCTAATCTGCAGTGTGTTTTCTTCATTATATTGTTTATATGCTGATCAAAGGTAAGTTTGTTGTCAATAGCAATGCCTAATAATTTGGCTTGTAAAACTATTTCAGTTTCTGCATTATTTAGTGACTATATTTTAAAGTCATTTGGAGGGGTCTTTGATGTAAATAAGAGGAGTTTCATTTTATTGGGACTGAGTGTAAATAAGTCTTTGCTGTAAATAAGAGGAGTTTCATTTTATTGGGATTGAGTGTTAATTCAGCATTGTTAAGCTGGGTTTCTGTGGAGGTGAAGGCTGTTTGGGTTATTTGCCTGAGTTGCTCAAACTTGTGAGAAGATGATGGTAGAGTCATCGGCGTATTGTATCAGGGAGCTATAAGAAGAGGCAGAGTAAAGGTTGTTGGTGAAGATATTGAAGAGATGGGGTCCGAATACAGATCCTTGTAGTACACCTATTTTGTTGGAGAGGTATTGTGAGAAACGGCCTTGCCATTTTGCCGATCATTGCCTATTTGCTAGATAGCTGTTAAACCATTGTTGAGATGATAGAGAGTTGTAGAGTAGAGAATTGCTGTAGGACGTTTGGGTGACAGACTGTATCAAAAGCTTTAGAGAGATTGAGGAATAGTGCTGAGGTATAATGGCCAGAGTCTCGCTTTGTTAATTTTTCCATAAAGGAGACTAGTGCTGTAGATGTTCTATGTGAGGGTCGAAAACCATGTTGTGTTGGGGTAAACAGATTGTTAGTTATAAGGTGATCAAGTAGTTGTGTGTGTGTGTGTGTGTGTGTGTGTGTGTGTGTGTGTGTGTGTGTGTGTATTTTTCTAGTATTTAGAGAAGGGGGGATAGAATTGTGATAGGCCTGTAGTTTGTAAGGCATGCACCCTGCATGGTACACTAATGACCAGAATAATATTGTGGAGGATTATGCAGGATCACAGTGTGACAGGTTATGTACCCTGCGGTGGTACTGTAATGACTGGGTTACCACTGTGGATGATTAGACAGGATCACAGTGTGGCAGGTCATGTACCTTGCGGTGGTACAGTGATGACTTGGATAACATTGTGGATGATTGCACAGGATCACGGTGTGGTAGTTCATGTACCCTGCGGTGGTACAGTGATGACTGGGATAACATTGTGGATGATTGCACAGGATCACAGTGTGGTAGGTTATGCACCCTGCGGTGGTACACTAATGACCAGGAAAACATTGTGTAGGATTACACAGGATCACAGTGTAGCAGGTCATGTACCCTATGGTAGTACAGTAATGACTGGGATAACATTGTGGATGATTACACTGGATCACAGTGTGGCACGTCATGTACCCTGTTGTGGTACAGTACACTAATGACTGGGATAACATTGTGGATGATTGCACAGGATCACAGTGTGGTAGGTCATGTACCCTGCGGTGGTACAATGATGACTGGGATAACATTCTGGATGATTACACAGGATCTCAGTGTGGCAGGTCATGTACCCTACAGTGTACAGTACACTAATGACTGTAATAACTTGGTAAATTATTACACAGGATCACACCTTGGCAGGTTATATACCATGCAGTGGCAAAGTACCGTAAAATAATGAATGGGATAACACTGTGGATGATTACACAGGACTACAGCTTGGCAGGTCATATACCCTGCAGTACTATAAGGGCTTGTTCTAACATTGTGGAAGATTGTACAGGATCACAGTGTGGCAAGACATGTAGCCTACAGTGGCACATTGCAGTAAGGAGTGGAAAACATTGTGGGTGATTTCACTGGATCACAGTGTAATGGGTCATGTACTCTGCAGTGATGCAGAACTGCTGTAACAGTGTGGATGATTGCACTGGCACACAACATGCTAAGGCATATGTCCTACAGTGATACAGTACAGTAAGATCTGTTG